>NW_015392543.1:9656-12354 GCF_001527695.2 Protobothrops mucrosquamatus | reverse complement strand
CACTTCATCCACATGTCCCTCTATACGATCCACATGAAATGCAAAACCTTGAAAAATTTGGGACATATTTTCACACAATTCATCATTTTTCTTGCCAAGAAGTTCTTCTGTTTCAACTCTCATCTGTTGTACTATTTGTTTAGAAATTTGTACCAGAGAGTCCTGTAAATCTTTAAGAGTAATGTAAGGAGGAGGGGAGAGTGGGGGAGTTTTAGCTTTCTGCTGTGTAGATTGTACAACTGGAGAAGGAGTAGCTGCTTTAGGTACTGCAGAAGTTCCAGTATGTTTAGAAGCCATTCTTAATTTTAAAAGAGTCTTAAGAGTCAATCCAAAACAGCAAGTATTTAAACAAATTTTTCTTGAATTTTTTTCTTTTTCTTTTTTTCAAAGTCTTTACAGTCTTTACAGTGTAGCAATCCACAACCGGAAGAGAAGTGAAAGTTTCCCTTTGAAACAAAGAAGCGGTTCGCCCGCAGCCATTTTTTTTTCTTCCAAAGTTAACTTTCGATTATAACAATTGAGGAGAAGCCTTTATTCTTTCTGAGTTAAAGTTATATTTTTTTCCAAACAAGTCCAAGTTCCTGGTCAGCTCTGTCTGTTGATTTACTCACAATTAAAAAGTTTTCAAAGTTTCAGAGGTGGAGACGACGTCTGGCTTCGCTGCAAAGACGAAGACATCCCGGTTTGCGGAGGAAGCTCTGAGCTCCGGAGGAGTTCTCACGTTCGTCTCCCTGGAAGCTCCTAGGGAGACTAGGGAACTCTACTCCTATTCAGAGTAAAGCTCACCTTCTCTCCTTCTCCTGGAGAGAAAGCTCAAGCCACCAAACAGCTGATAGACGCTGTTTCGGCAGCTTTAACGCAGCCCCAGACGGGAGGCTGTCAAAAAGCCTCCATCGGCCATTGCCGAGCCACCGGAAGTCAGTACAAAAGAAATCTTAATAAAAGATTCACATTGTAGCTGCCATCCATTTGTTCGTATGTGAGATAGGATAGCTTGTTAAGTCCTACAGCTAAAATTATATATTTTTCTATTGAATTTTACATGCACTCCATTAGAAACTCATAAATATTGTTCTAAAAGCTGGGTCATTTTTAAAACAACAAAATAGCTTTGTCTAAGAGTTGGCATAAATGTTGCATCACAAAATCATATTTCTTCAACTACCCACCCGTATTAATGACAATATAGAAGAATAGATGACCAAGGACCGATTGTTATTCATACCTCCTGAGTTTTATGAGGCATTAATTAACCAATCAATTTAATTATCAGGAAGCAGTTTGTTAATACTTTGCAGAATCAAGGTATATCACCAGCATTCCCACAAACTGTCAAGGAAGTGTAATTATATGTGCAAACAAAGTGTGGGAGATCGTGAGTTCAAGTCCTGCCTTAGCCATCAAAGCCAGCCTGGGTGAATTTGGGTCAGTCACTATGCCTCAGCCCAACCTACCTCACAGGGTTGTTGTTGTGCATAAAATAGTGGGTGGAAAGTGTGCTTGATATGTTCACCTACTTGTATTATTAATAAAGATAATAAAGGCAGGATAGTAATAAATAAATAAAAATCCCTAAGTGACCTTGGGGTGGGGAGCGAGAAGAGGCTGCCTAGGGAAGGGTCAGACCAGGGGGGGAGCCCACAGGGGCATCACTGGCAGAGAAAGAACCTCGGAAAGGATCTTCCCTAATTTCCAGGCTTTCCAAAGAGTCGGTGGGAGATTTGTACTTTCAGCCTTGCCAGATTCTCTTCCCTTCCAATAAAGGAGAGTTCGCTCATGTGGTCCTGTTTCCCGTCTGGTGTACCTGGGAGAAGATGGGGGGACTTGCTACCTGGTGGGCCAGGTGAGTCTGGCCAAAGCCGGATCTGGGAGCTGGGATGTGGCTGCTGCAGACTCTGGAGGTGCTTCTTCTTATTTCACCCCATATTCTGAAGAGGGGTGACTTTCTCCTTCAGTTGGCTGGAGTGGCTCTTCTCCACAGGGAAACTGAGGTCCATCTCAGCCAGTTCATGCTGCAGACTCTGGAGGTGCTTCTTGACTGCTGCCCGAAGGTTCCTTGACACTTTGAGGTCCTTCTCAGTGTCAGCCTTCTCTTGGTTGAGGTGGACACTTGGCTAGTGACTCACACAGTTCTTTGTGAGTTCTTCAATGTATTTCACCAAAGATTTCTTCTCCTCTAACTGATGGCATGATCTTCTTCAGGTTTTCTGCAGGTCTTCCATGGTGGTCTTAAGTTGATCCAGTGTCTGCTGGAGACACCCATGCTGCTCTTTCATCCATTGATCCTTGTTCTGGATCATAGATCCATTTCTCTTGTATTTCTCTATGTATCTTGTATAAGTCTATGAACTCCTATGCAACAGGTCAAGGGGAGGGACCAGGGTCAGGGGGCGGAGCTTCAAAGGCATCCCTGGACATTAGCCTGAGGTCAGTCTTTGTTCTTGGACCACCGCATGCAGCCACAAGGCTGTAGACTTCCCGTTCACCCCACCATGTGACGCTTGGGAGAACCAGGAAAATCTAATATCAATTTACCTGTGGAACAACCAGATTGCCAACATCATATTCCTGGAAGAACCTATCACAAACTGTAAGTTTGCCTAGGATTCCCAGAATAAAGCAATTATTTGTGTGTTCTTCTGAGTTATCTATCTGTTAAAGACTGGAAAGGAAGCATATTTCCTATCTGAGAACAGTA
>NW_015392543.1:3449-6713 GCF_001527695.2 Protobothrops mucrosquamatus | reverse complement strand
CCATCGAGTTGGAGGGGGTCGGGCCTGAGGAAGAACTTATCCAGCTGACAGCCTGGCTAGGCCCAAAATCCATACTCACAGCGAAAAACATTTACTCAGCCCATCTGGGCGACCCTGAGGTCGGCCTTGTAGAAACTTGGCAGTCACTCGACAGAGACTTCGGTGAACCCACAGTCACAGAATCCGCACTCCTTGACCATGTTCTCAGTTTCCCCACCATAACAATAGACGAACGTGAGCAGCTGAGAACGTTCTCGTCGCTCATTACTCAACTGGCGAACATACAACGGGTCCCCCCAAACCTTTTTCTTGGTGGGTTTGGAAACAAATTTGTGTATCCCCAACCCAGTTTGAAAAAGGTCCTTGATGTGACCTCAAAAGGTAAGCAATAAAACACCCAGGGGAAAACATACAAACGATACAGGCAGTCCTCAACTTACATCCACAACTGAGCCCAACATTTATGATGCTAAGTGAGACATTTGTTAAGTGACTTTTTACCCATTTTACGAACTTTCTTGCCATATTTGTTAAGCGAATCACTGCAGTTGTTAACTTAATCACACCGTTGTCAAGTGAATCTGGCTTCCCCATTGACTTTGCTTGTCAGAAGATCACAAAAGGGGATCACGTGATCCCACGACCCTGCGACCGTCATAAATATGAGTCAGTCAAGCATCCAAATGTAAGTCATGTGACCCCAGGGATGCTGCAATGGTCATAAGTGTGAAAAATGGTCATAAGTCACTTTTTTCAGTGCCATTGCAGCTTTGAATGGTCACTAAGCGAAATGTTGTAAGTGGAGGACTCTCTGTCCAGGGAAGAGTGAAACCCTCGCAAAAGGGGGGAAGAAAAAGCAGGATCCATCGCAAGGTCTGGCAGAGCTCAGGAACGTTTCCTCCGGCCTCTTCCTCCTCCTGACCCCCAAACACCCCTTTCCCCTCCTCTCCCCCCGCCTCCCCCTTCGCCTCACTGGGAAAGAAATCGCTTCAAAGCCCCTTTTGGACTCTGAGGGAAATTCGCTCAGGCAGAGTTTGACATTCTGGCATCGATTCAGGGCTGGGGGGGGGAGGATACGCCTGAATCGCACTCGGGGCTCGGCCTGATCCATCCAGGGAAAACCGGCCCTCCTGGAGGTCGGAGTCTCCTGCTATCCAGAAAACGGTGTCCTAACTTTTGAAACAAACCGAGAATCTCTGCTCCGGCCTCGGCCCTTCATCCTGGCCAGGACCAGGAGCTGGTCGGCTTCACACAACCCTCTGTGGATCTTGGCCCCAGAGGCAGCCTGGGGATCCCCCCCATTTGCCCCCTCTGCCCTGGCCCCTCCCTCAGGGCAGAGCCCCTCCCCTTCCCTGCAAGGCCAGAGGGACCCCTCCCCATGGGGCCCCCCACCTCCCAGGGCAGGAGGAAGAGGCACCTGGCTGCCCCAGGGGGGGACTTTGCAGCATGGCCCAGGCTGACCTCCCCTCCCCCCTGCAGGTGCCCAGGGCTCACCTTGGAGTGCCCCCCGCCCCCACCTGTGATGTCAGAGCCACTCTCCCTCCCAACCAATCGCAAGGAGGGCCCCTCCCTCAGAGGAGGGCTTTCCGACAGCACCTGAGCTGCCCAGACCAGATGGGATGAGGGGCTTCCCTGCCTCCCTCTCCCCCAGCCCCACTCCATCCCTGCCCTCACCAGGCAGGGGGGACCCTCTGCAGCCCCCCCAGCCCTGCAGGATGCCTGTTTGCCCCACAGCCACCTGCAAAGATCAGCCCAAATTCAGCCAAGTTGGAGACCGCTTGGCTGGCAAGGAGGAAGCCAGGCGCAGTGAGGCTGGCACCTCGGCCAGCTGGGTGTGAAGGTTGTCAGAAAGGCCACAGGTGAAGCTGACCCAGAGATCTTGGCCAGGTTGCTCAGAAGTGGTTGCCATTGCCTCTTTCCCAGGGCTCTGAGAGAGCGGCTGGCCCAGAGTCTCCTGGCTGGCTTGATGCCCAAACAGGACTAGAACTCAGGATCCCCTGGTATTCAATAGCCAATACACCAAACTGACTCTAGTGATATCCACACAACCCACTTAACCCAGTCACTTCACCAATGGCTGCATTCACATTTGCAACTTTTAACCGAGGTTTGTTTTTTCAGGTTGAATCTGTTGGCTGATGAATCAGTGAATTATGGGAACCCTGAAGTATATTAATTCATTGGAGAGAAGCTGAGCAAGAGGATATATACAGGCAGTTCTCGGCTTACAATAGTTCATTTAGTGACTGTTCAAAGTTACAACCACCCTGAAAAATGTGACTTATGATGTTTTTCACAGTTATGACCTTTGCAGCATCTCCATAGTCACGTGATCAGACTTCAGATGCTTTGCAACTGGTTCATGTTTATGGCCGTTGCTGTGTCCCGGGGGGGTCACGGGATCCCCTTTTGTGACCTTCTGACAAGCAAAGTCAATGAGGAAGCTGGATTCACTTAACAACCGGGTTAATCAAATGCAATGATTCACTTAACAACTGTCAATAAATGGGGCAAAACTCACTTAATAGGTGTCTCACTTAACAACAGAAACTTTGGGCTGAATTGTGTTCGTAAGTCGAGGACTACCTGTATTGGGGACACTTTTCCTCTCGCAAGGGACCACCTTCACACAACCTACTTGACCAGCCCGGGGTCCTCGCAGCCTCCCTGAGAGAAGCCAGAGGTCCATGTGGAGCCTCCTAAGAGCCTGTAACAAACTGTGGGGGACAACAGCCTCCCCTCCTCCTCTCCTCTGGGGTCCCACCTGGGACAAACTCAGAAATTGGGGTGGGCCTATTTCTGACCGAGGGGGGGCTTCCTCCTTCTCTCTGGGGGTAACCCGGCTTTGGTGAGACTTGGCTGTGGACATCCTGGAGGAGAGGGAGAGTCTAATGGCACCTCAGCCTGGCATTGAAAAGCAACAGCTTGAACCCAGAGCCCCCCAGGATCTCCTCTCCAGGCACTGAGAGCAGAATCTGAGGGAGGTTCAGAGGGAGAACTTTTAAGTGATGGACCAAGAAGTCCGTATTAATGTCCCCTCCTTCCAGTTAAGAAACATAATCCCTTATCCAGACTTTTCTTGGCTTGTGTATAGACAAATTCAAGAGAGATGGCGAATTGATAAAAAAACTGCTTTTTTTATGGAAAATGGGAATTTTTTGAAACAAGTAAGGGATGATGCTAAAGGACATATTAGAAGGATATATAATGTCTTATTAGAATTGGATTCAGAAACTGAGCTAGTTAAAGATTGTATGATTAAAT
>NW_015392543.1:0-2683 GCF_001527695.2 Protobothrops mucrosquamatus | reverse complement strand
AAGGTTATTAAGGCCTTCTGGATAAAACTATGGTGGAATCTACAGCAAGTTTTTAAAAGAAGAATTTTTTTCTTGCCTCAGTTGTTTCTCCTAGGTATTACACATAATTTGGATGTAAAAGAAACGAATTTGATGTTGTATTGTTTAACTGCTGCCCGTTTGTTGATAGCTCAAAACTGGAAGAGTAAAGTTTTACCTAAAATGGAGGACTGGAGATTGAAGGTTTCGCATCTTGCTGAAATGGCAAAGATTTCGGCTTATTTGAAGGATCATTCAAACGAACAATTTTTATCAATATGGAGAAGATGGATTGTTTATATTCAAAATAAGCATAGAATGGTGGAATATAAGTTAGGTTTTTAGATAAAAAATTTTATATATATATATATATATTTCACCTACTTATGTAGAATAACACTTTGTGGAGTTAGGGATATTAATATTAGTTTACTTTTAGTTGAATAGTATCCTGGGATTAGGTTTGGGAAGTCCGGGTGGGGGGTGGGGGGTAGGGGGTTTTTTTCAATTGTGATGTATCTGTGATGTGTTTTTTTTTATGCTGAAAACAATAAAAAATTTATATTTGAAAAAAAAAAAGAAACATAATCCCTGAACAACTGATCCAAATAAACCAGGAACAAAGGAGTCCCAACAGCACTTGCAAACCCCTTGGGAGTTTTTTGGTGTAGAACAGGGGTCTGCAACCTTAAACACTCAAAGAGCCACTTGGACCCATTTCCCAGAGAAAAAAAAACACTGGGAGCCGCAAAACTTGTGCGCGCATGTCCGCGTGTGAGAGGGAGGGAGCTTGATTGAAGAGTTTAATTAAAAAGAAATAGAGGCTGCTGTGCATGAGTTCTCTCTCTCCCCCCCCCCCCGGTGGTCCTGCGGTCCCGCCTTGAAGTCGCACTTGAAAGCAGTTGCCCCGTTTTGGTTCCTGAGCAGCAGCAGTGCCCAGCGTTCCTGTCCCCCCCCGTGAGTTTTTATGCCAGGCTTTGGGTCATGATTGCAGCTTTCTGCCATAAGAAGTAGTCCGTGCAGAGGAGGAGGAGGAGGAGGAGGAGGAGGCATCCCAGAGCTCAACAATGGCGGAAGTGGCAATGGAGTTGAGCTATCTTGGCAAAGCAGACTCGCTGGGAACCTTACTGGTGGTGATGGGAGTGGCAAAGCTTTCCTCCATGCCATCCCCCCTTCAGACCCTTTGGGCCAAGCCAAGCGTCTACCCATCAATGTCTTGAAAATGCTCATGGCATGGACCGGACACGTTTTGCACCCCAAATAAGAGGGGGGGCGTTCTTTCGGTGGGGGGGTTGAATCCTTTGTAGAGCGCTTGTTTCAGTTCAACAACTCTCTCTTTCCCCACCCTACGCCACCTTGACTCCTGACCTTGTCCAGCCTTTGGGCAATTGCAATTGCCGGGCAGTGCGATGCTGGGGGCAGGTTGGCTGAGCAATGAAAGCTCTTGGGGCACTCCCAAGACTGTCTTCCCACCGGCTCTAAACCTTGGTGGAGAGAAGAAGCTTTCCATTTTGCAAACCTTCCTCTGCTTTGCACCGGCACTCTCCATGCTAAATGAGGTGCTCAGTTGCTCCAGTGGAATTTGCACATTTAATTTGCAGGGCTCATTCCTGCCCCCTCCGCCCCCAACCTCCCCCCTCGGCTTGTTGATTTATGGAAGCAGATTTACCATCCAACAGACGGTAATCTGAAACTGACCATCTTCGTGTGTGTGTGTGTGTGTGTGTGTGTGAGAGAGAGAGAGAGAGAGAGAGAGAGAGACAGAGACAGAGAGAGAGAGAGAGAGAGAGAAAGAGAGAGACAGAGAAAGAGAGAGACAGAGAGAGACAGAGAGAGACAGAGACAGAGACAGAGACAGAGAGAGACAGAGACAGAGAGGCACTTGCATCTCTCTCTCTCTCTCTCTCTCTCTCTCCGATCTTCTGCTCACCTGGCCAGCCAGTCTCACACTCTTCTGCGACAAGCTGACACACTGTGGACATTCTGATTGGGCTGGCTTTCAATCGGTGCTCCTCTCCTGCTCTTGCTGCATCTCCCTCTTCCTTCCCGGCAGCCGGGACTCCGGCACACCTTCCCGGCCAGTGGGGCCAATGGTAGCACTGACTGAGGACCGCAGGGGCTGCGCTCCCTTGAGGCCGTGGCTTGTGGGAGGGCTAACTCACTCAGCAGAGGCTCTGGCGGCCGCCCCCAGGAGGGATCCCAGGGCTGCCTCGCGCGGCTCCCTGGCCATGTGTGCCTCGGACAGGGCCAGCCCGGGAAAGGGACTTCCTGGCCGTGCTTCTCCGAGGAGGCGGGGTGCCTGGGCACGGCTGGCCAGGTGAGCAGAAGATCGGAGAAAGAGAGAGAGAGAGAGAGAGAGAGAGAGAGAGAGAGAGAGAGAGAGAGAGAGAGAGAGAGAGAGAGAGAGAGAGAGAGAGAGAGAGAGAGAGAGAGAGAGAGAGAGTCAGAATCCAAATATACTCCATATCTAGTTATCAACTATGAAACCCCGCATTTCTGTCTGCTCTGGATTCTGTCATACGATGAAGGGAAGGGGGTGAACAAAGGGGCTTTATGGCCCTCACTTCCTTCAGCCTACTTCAAAGAGACTGGATGTGGATATCACCAAATGGACTAACAATAACAATGGGGGTCATTAGCTTTCATGTAATCCTTTTTGCAGTTT
>NW_015392542.1:12574-17802 GCF_001527695.2 Protobothrops mucrosquamatus | reverse complement strand
TTAATATCAGCCCTGGAGGGACTGAGCACTATAAGAATAAGAGACCTATTTAATAATAAGCTTAAATCTCCAACCTAATGCATGCCTGCTGGGAGTCATATTCGTTGAATGTAACAGTTGGGCTTGCTTCTGAGTAAATGAGGATTGCCCTCTAAGTGCATTTATCTGTTAATGGAAACATTTGCTCTGTATTTTACCCTGTCCTCATTCAAGCACGCATTATGCTGGGTCTCAGCGCGTCGGATCAGGTCTTGAATAAAATGTACGGTATGTGGCTCAACGCACTTTTCGCCGCAACCACAGCAATGTCCAAATGGCGGGCATGTGATCATATCGTCACCCGGAGGATGCAGCGAGACACGTGTGTCATGTCGTGAGGCAGGCACATAAGTCGTGTCATGGGTGTGATGATATCGTGAGATGTGTGTTATTCCCCCGTTGCTTCCCAGGGAGGCATGCATTGACTGCTTGGTTCACCCATTGCATCGTCGTCAGCCATTCAGTCGTGTTTGACCCTAGGCGAGTCTATGGATTAACATCTCCATGCCGCTCTGTCTCGTACCACCTCCTTCAGATCTGCCATGGTCATTGCATGCCATCCATAATAATAATAATAAAGTTGGAAGAGACCTTGAAGATCATTTAGTCCACAACCCCCTGCTCAGGCAGGTAACCCTATACCATTTCGGACAAATGGTTGTCCAGTTTCTTCTTAAAAACTTCCAGTTTTTAAGGTTTTTTATCTGTTTTTAGCTTGCTGTAAGCCGCCCTGGGTCCGCCAGGAGAAGGGCGGGGTATAAATCTAATAAAATCTAAAAATCTAAATCAGTGTTGGAGCACAACTTTTGGAGGCAAGTTGTTCCACTGGTTAATTGTTCTCACTGTCAGGAAGTTTCTCCTTAGTTCTAGGTTGCTTCTCTCTTTGGTCAGTTTCCATCTGTTGCTTCTTGTTCTGCCTTCAGGTGATTTGGAGAATAGGTTGACCCCCTCTTCTTTGTGGCAGCCCCTGAGATATTGGAACACTGCTATCACGTCACTCCAAGTTCCTTCTTTTCATTAAACAAAACATACCCAATTCCTTCAACCTTTCTACATATGTTTTAGCCTCCAGCCCCCTGGAGGAGGACTGACTGCAGTTTTGTAGAATTGTGGATTTGGAAGAGACCAGAACGGTCATTAACCCCAACCTTCTGAAGTGTGCTAGAAAACCTATTAAAACCATCAATGAGAGGCACATGTCCAGCTTTCTCCTAAAAGCTTCCTGAGATGGAGAACTTTCAATCTCTCTTGGTAGACTGTTCCACCCAGATACATGGGCAGCAGAAAGAGTTCTTTAAAAGTTTTTCATGCTGTCTTTGATAGGATGTTGTTGCAAAATGACACCGGCCCTGTCTGCAGTCCTTGATGAATTCATCCTGCAGAACTGTGCCGTCTCCTAGCACAGCTATAAAATCCTACAGCACTTCAGGGACTTTTTCTTGTTTCTCTTACCATGTTTGACTGCATCGCAATCCAGGGCGGAAAGAGTTAATTTCTTCCTTGCACCGTCAGTGAAACAATGCTACAGTAAACATTTTAATTAAGTTTTCTTGGAGAACACAAAAGGTTCATGAGACGTGGGTCACATTGACAGTGCTAAACAGCTCGGTACAATTTATGAGCTCAACTTGTTTACTCAGGAATGTAAAAATTTCCCTTTCTAAATGGGGCAGCCTTATCTTTATTATTCCAGGCCCCTTTTGAGTTTACAGTTGTCTTATAAGCAACCTTTCTGGAGCTTATTTTGGGATCCCTAAGTAAATGAACAGGCAAAATTAATGCTCGGTGCCAACAGCCTTAACATTTTTATATATTTGGTGATTGAGAATTAAGGCTTAGGCAGTCAGGGCACAGAGAAGGAAGGAAGAGAGAGAGAAAACGGAAAGTTGTACTTTATTTATCCAGAATTTATGTGATAACAGAAGGCAAATTGAGTTTCTGGAAAGAGACCTTGTTTACAAACCTCCTTTTTTTTTTCTTTTAATCGGAGCCAAGCTACAAGGATATGTGCATTTCAAGACGTAAAACATCAAAGGAAGCATTTCTCCTTTTTAACAACGGTCAGGACCAATGTCTAAGTGCATCTTTTATTTTATTTCAACCCTTGCAAAATGAGGCCTTGGCTTGCTTATTCTGAAAGCAAGGTTTTTCTGAATTACTTCCCCTTGTCAAAATGGAGTGGCGTTGCCTTCCGTGTCCAGCACAGAGAAATGGGTCCAATTGGAATGGTATTGTCCACTTTGGGTGTCCACAGGAAATGTTAACTTATAATAATAATAATAATAATAATAATAATAATAATAATAATAATAATAATAATAATAATAGTAGTAGTAGTAGTAGTAGTAGTAGTAGTAGTAAAGTTGGAAGGGATCGTGGAGGTCATCTAGTCCAACCCCCTGCTCAGGCAGGAAACCCTGTACCATTTCTGACAAACTTCCACACCTTGGTACAAATTCGGGGCCTCTTTGTCTTCAGCTGGACAAACTTTCCAACAGGCTTCATTGATCGTAATTGGGAAAAGAGTTAACCTTGAAGTTTAAGAGGGAGATAAAACATGGATTGCTTCCTTAGAGAAATGGCTGTCTCCAGAAGGCAGAACAGCCGAGAGGAGGCCAGAAAACCGTTTTTTTGGGGAGTGGGGAGGGAGAAACAGATAAAATCATCTGATAAATTCGCCAAAGAACATTTGGAGTAGAACAAAGTGTACTCTTGGCATGCTAAAAATATAGGAGGAATGTTTTTGACTGGAGCATCAGTCTCTAATAAAAATCTCTCTCTGTGTCTCTGTTTCTCTCTCTCTCTCTCTCTCTCTCCTTTCTTTCCTTCCTTCCTTCCCTCTGCCCCTTCTCTCCTTTCCTTCTTCCCTCCCTCCCTTTTTCTTCCTTCCTTCCTTCCTTCCTTCCTTCCTTCCTTCCTTCCTTCCCTCCCTCCCTCCCTCCCTCCCTCCCTCCACAGTTTCTCTGCCCACATCAGTAAACAGTTGGATTCAGTAGGGTATCACCAAGATGCCAAGATGATTGAGGCATTAGATCTAACATGTTACCTTGATCACATCAAGGATGCTGACATCGGCCCCTTTGTGATGGAAGTGCCATCTCTTGACACAACGTGCACTACGCATCACAGCTTAATTCTCAGGCACCTAAGTAAAGAGCTAATTTTTGTGCACCTGCAAAAAATCAGTGCGCTTGGGTTTTGACAGGTCTTTTTAATGTAACTTTTTTTTCCCCCCTGAAGATGGCTCATGACTGTCTATAACTCGGGCGTACAACTGGACTGGTGGAGAACCTGGAAATCTTTTTTGAGCCTGACCTCAGAGATATCCAGAACTTGCTATTAAGTTGGAATTTTTAGCAAGCCTGAAAGGGAAAATTATTACATGCATCCTTAGAAAATAATCACATTAACTCGGTTCTGTTTTAATTTGGTGTAAACGAAGTGAAATCAGATTTTAGTTTTTTGCTTTAGCCGCCCCATATTACTTTGGGGGAAACGTGGTATGATGGTGGCGAACCTATGCCACGGGTGCCAGAGGCGGCACTCAGAGCCCTCTCTGTGGGCACGCGCGCCGTCGTCCTAGTCCTAGGCCTTCAGCTGGGTTTTATAAAACCTTTTCGCTTTAGGCCTCCACCGCGTGTACAAAAAAAAAAGATTCAATCAATCAGTCAATTTCAACTTCTCACGAAAAAAAAAAGATCTTGCAAAGTTGGAATTGATTGATTGAACTTTTTAGTCCCACCCAGTCTGCCGCTACCACCACAGCCAGGCCCACCCAATGGGCCACACCCAGCCGGCACCCGACGATGCATAAGTGGGTTTTGGGTTGCAGTTTGGGCACTCGGTCTCTAAAAGGTTCGCCATCACTGATCTCGCCTATCAAAGAGAAGGATTAGGGGTGACAGCCCCTTCCAGTACTTGAGGGGCTGTCACAGAGAAAAGGGGGGTGACTTGTTCTCCAAAGCACCAGAGGGTAGGACATGAAGTAACTGGTGGAAACCTGTTAAAGAGAGATCAGACCTTAGGAGTAAATTTCCTGACAGGGAGAACAATTAACCAGTGGAACAGCTTGCCTCCTGGAATTGTGAGTGCTCCATCACTGGAGGCTTTCAAGAATAGATGGACATCCCAACGATGCTTTTTCAAAAGGCAACTGGACTTCGTTGTTCCTTGAAGACATTTTGCTTCTCATCCAAGAAGCTTCTTCAGTTCAGAAGCTTCTTGGATGAGAGTCAAAACATCTTTTAAGGAAAAACAAAAGTCCAGTTGCCTTTTGAAAAAGCAGCTTTGGGAGAAACCATGACCTGGATGATTGAGAATCTCCATAGAAAGTAGACTGGACATCTATTTGCCAACTTGAGGGAAGGAAACATGTAGATGACATTCAAGGTTAACCTTGTTTGGGCCTGGAAGCTAAACAGGCTTGATTACAGGCCTAGGTGAGATACCACCAGAAAGCAGAACGATTGTAAAGTGGATTGGGAAGTCGTAAGTTGAAAAAAAAAAGAAAGCAATTGTAGAACGTTGTTGCCAAGAGGAAAAGAAACCACGAATTTGCCTCCTCTTTTATTTAGGGGTCCTTTAGGTGCAAGACTCTAAATGTTTATCTCTGAGAAAGGAGCAGCTTACTTAACAGATTGTGGGTCACTTGGTGCATCGGTGGATATCAGAGAAATAGCTCACAATGACTGATAAGGTGTAACTAGGATCCGTTAACTAGGGAAAGAGGAGCTGGGAAGATTAATCAGCCAGCACTTAACGGGCAGAGTATTCATCAGATTAAAATTTTGTCTGGCGCATTCCTGGGAGGCATCGCTATGTTGCTGGGAGTTTGCATGTTCTAAACAGTAAGCATGCCCTCTGCCCTCTGCCATTAGGTAGCTTTCCCCCCCCCCCTGCAGTATTATCCAAACCAGGGCTTTTGAATCGAGTGTGAATATTGGGGTTTAATTTCTCTCCTCACGGGAAGAATGGCCCTGTGCTAGATGTCTTTTCTCCCTCTCCCCTTGTCTTTCTTCACTCCTTCATAACTCCCCATTTTCTTTTCTCTGGCTTGCTTGCTTGCTTCCTTCTTTTGTTCCTTCCTTCTTTTGTTCCTTCCTTCTTTTGTTCCTTCCTTCTTTTGTTCCTTCCTTCCTTCCTTCCTTCCTTCCTTCCTTCCTTCCTTCCTTCCTTCCTTCCTTCCTTCC
>NW_015392542.1:7031-11883 GCF_001527695.2 Protobothrops mucrosquamatus | reverse complement strand
TTGTGCGGGAGTGAATGCTTCCAGGGAAACAAACAGAAATATCTACTGATACTGACTTTTATGGCATGTTTCAAGCTGGAACAAATAATTCCACCTCTGGAATGGACCAGTGATGGAGAAAAATGATTCTCTTGACAAATTTTCTGGGACTGAATTTACATGGAGCACTGCCCATCTATAAATCAGGTTAAATAGAGGGATTTTCTGATACTTGGGACTAGCATGGCTGTTTGTCAAGGATTATGGAAGCAGTAATCCAAAGCAGGATGAGTTTATTCATGGTGTTAGGAGAAGTAGGGTAGGGTAGGGTAGGATAGGATAGGATAGGATAGGATAGGATAGAATAAGGTAACAGAATTGGGAGGGACCTTGGAGGTCATCTAGTCCAACCCCCCCGCTCAGGCAGGAAACCCTATATCATTTCAAACAAATGGTTGTCCAATCTCTTCTTAAAATCTTCCAGTGTTGGAGCATTCACAACTTCTGGAGGCAAGTTGTTCCACTGGTTAATTGTTCTAACTGCCAGGAAATTTCTTGACAGTGAGAATAATTAACCAGTGGAACAACTTGTCTCCAGAAGTTGTGAATGCTCCAACACTGGAAGTTTTTAAGAAGAGATGGGACAACCATTTGTCTGAAATGGTGTAGGGAAGGAATCAGTGGGGAGCTGAGCCGAGGAACTGTGCCCACTTTCCATATTTGTTACGACACTGAAAAAAGGGACTTACGAGCGTTTCTTCACCCTAGCATCATCCCTAAAGTCACCTGATTAGAATTCACTTTCTTGACAACTGACTCGTATTTATGACGGTTGCAGTGTTCTGGTGCGATCTCCTTTTGTGATCTTCGATAAGCAAAGAGAATGGGGAAGCCAGGTTCGTTTAACAACCCATATTACTAACTTAACAACTGCAGTGATTCACTTCACAACTGCGGTCGTGGAAAAGGGCAAACTCGGCGAGCAACTGTTTTGCTTAGCAACAGAAATTTTGGGCTCAGTTGTGGTTGTAAGTCAAGGACTGCCTGTACTTTTTACATCCTTCTATAGAAATGGATTTGTACGTATTGGTTGTGTGTGTGTGTGTGTGTGTGTCTATGTCTGTCTGTGTGTGCGTATGTATATATGTAGGTGTATATATGTGTATGTATGTGTATGTATGTATGTATGTGTGTGCATACATGTACATATACATATTTCCAAAATTAGTTCAAATTGTTCCTGCTTTTCTTGACAATCCAGGTAATTTCTGAGTTAACGGAGCCCAACTTGGGACAGTTTTGTTCTTTTTCATGAACACATGGAAATAACAGCCTGGATTGGACTGTATGAAATGTGTGCCTTTTTAAAAAATTCATATCTTTTTGTCTGCAAAGGGAATGAAGATATCATATCTTACTTGGAGGGTGGAAAATACTTGCTTTTATGATGTCTTGACAGCGATGTTCAGAACCCCGCGATTCGCCATCTGTTTTGCTCCTGACTAGAGACGGTTTGGGCAGCCAGGCGTTTTAAGTGGAACGAGACAGCTAATCCTTTCACCTCTGAACTATTTTAATAAATTAATCCGTAACTGGAACCCCTCTGTTAGCAGCACACACCCATCGCTAGATTTGAAGGGCTAGATTTGATCCCACGAATAGGGCTGGAATTCTCTCTAGGTAGAGTCCCAATCTTTTCCTTACATCTTTTCAGTTCTGTTCTCTTGTCTCTCTCTCTCTCTCTCTCTCTCTCTCTCTCTCTCTCTCTCTCTCTCTCTCTCTCTCTCTCTCTCTCTCTCTCTCTCTCTCTCTCTCTCTCTCTCTGTGTGTGTGTGTGTGTGTGTGTGTGTGTATTTTTTTCTGGGTTCTGCGGATTAATTTACAGTAGAACGGGAAATCTGATTTTTGCAATGTTAGTGTTTGCTTTCAGTTGCATCCTGAACACGAGTGATGTGCACTAATATTGCAATAATAATAATAATAATAATAATAATAATAATAATAGTCAGATGACAAAAGGACGTAACATCGGCAATGGAAATTCTCAATTGCGGTCATAAATCAAGTAAGTGAAGTCTCCCAAAACTTTTGCCTGCCATGATATGCAAGGCAAGCCATCGTAATGTGAGGGGCGATTTATGTGAATCTCTGGAGGGCTACATTTGTTGAACTTATTCGAGTCTGAACTTGTAAAGGAGTGAGGTTGGTGAGAAATACCTGTGCATCCTTTCTAGGCTCTTGTTGTTCTGTTATGATTCTTGCATGCCGGTGAAAGCCAGGAAGACAAGCCATCATTTGAATGTTTTGGATCCTTGCATGTTTTTTTTTTCCTTCTTTTTTTGCACGTAGCAAAAAGTGTTGAGTTTCTTTCACACTCGGAATTCGTTCCATCACATGTTCTGAGCATTTGTTTAAATGGAAATGAGGAGAAGCAAAAAAAAACAAGTATGTAACACTCAAGTTACTTTTTTTTTTCTTATTAAAAAACTCAAGACCAGCTTGTCAATTCTTGTATCCATCTGGCTGTTTCTCAAATCTTGAAAAATTGGATCTGTAAAACTACCTGCCAGTGTGATTTCCCGTCCACTCATCCCAGTGTATAGGACATTTAAGCAAAACCCTTCCTTCCTTCCTTCCTTCCTTCCTTCCTTCCTTCCTTCCTTCCTTCCTTCCTTCCTTCCTTCCTTCCTTCCTTCCTTCCTTCCTTCCTTCCTATGAGCTACTATCTGGATAGGTCAACTCCAGTCAAATTGAGGAGACTGTTGATGTTCTGTTAGGTCTCTGTTAGGTAGAGCCTGCTACCTATTTAGGTTTTCAGGGAGAACTTAAATCTCCGAAATTCTTTTAAAACATGTGCCATCCTTGAAAGATTGAAGTGGGAAGGTTTTCGTTATTTTACAGCCAACTTATTTAATACCCTATGGATTGTAGAATTCAGTAGGCAGGGTTTTAATAGAAAACGAAGAAAAGCAAACAGACAACTGGGCAGATGTAGCTTAAAAGTTTCTTTTTGGAGAAGATGCAGAAAAGGCCTTGCTGTAGAGATGCAGTGATCAGCGATTGGCCATCTGGGATCTCCATTCTCTCTAACTCTCTGCTGGCGCTTGGCGATGAGAAACCCTTAACACAAATTGTCCTTCGTAAGATGTCTCTTCAGGACGGTGTTCTTCCTTCAATATATATATATATATTATGCTGGGATAGTCAAACTGTTTTCTTTTTGGCTTATTATGGATTTGCCCATGGTTAGGCACGAAGAGCCAGAATTCAATTAGCTACTTTATTGCTCATGCCTCTTTCACAGGAATCTTCCCAGACCGGCGGTTTGCACCTGGACCAGACTAGCTAAGGTTTAACGGCATTCAAGGGGTGTGTGTGTGTGTGTGTGTGTGTGTGTGTTGGACTTTGCCGTCTTGTGCTAATACCCCGCTCGACTCCTTCTCCAGGTTCAGCTAATCCCTCTCTGTCACCTACATATCTACAGTCAAATATGAGGTCCAGTGCGATTGCTGAAACATACACTACTTTAGGGTTCTTCCTAGGATTTTGGCATTTGTGTGTGTGTGTGTGTGTGTGTGTGTGAGTGAGTGAAATAATTGATAAAAGAAAAACAAAACCACCGGACGGAAGGTGGAATATAGAAAACAATATCCTGGAAGGTGTTACAGTTAACTGGGTGACTAGAATCAAAAGAGGACAATTTAGGTTTGAGCATCTTACTTCAATTGCCACACAACCTTTATGTCATGACACTGCTTTCCCCTTAAAACCGAGTTCAATGCACCTCCCCCTCCTTAGCAATTCTTGGCTCGAAAGTTCAAGCTTTTTTTAAATTGGTGCTTAACCATTTTAATCAGCTCCCTATTAATTTCTGGCCACCCTTCAAAGGCCTTCTTCTGCCTTTGAACGCTCTGAATGGACCTGGGCCACCGTAGGGATCCATTTGTTGCCGTGACCAAACCTATCGATCTACACTTTACCCCATCCATGACATATGCAGTGGAGACACAGTGGACACCCTCAGTCCTGCCATTGGGGGAGGTCACAGAGGGCTCCTTCTACTTCTAGCTTTAGACCCTCAAGACAAGAGAGGGGTTTTTAAAACAGCCTAGTGACCTATTGCAGAAGACAAGTTGAGAATGACGATGAGGCTCCAGATTGTTTGTTGGCTTGGAAAATGCTGGCCTCTTTCCATCTTTTTGCAGCCATAGTTCTGTTTTGCTTTTGTTTCCCCCCCCCCCCCTAATTTGCACTTCCTATCCAGATGGAAAACCAGCATATCAACATGATAAATAATAAAAATGCTGGCAGTTGGCCAGTAGCTAACCAAAGAGAAAAGCCCGCAAAGTCAGTGGATCGCAACTCTTTGACATACATACAAGTCCTGCCATTGGTTAATTTCATTTACTATTGTCTGTATTGGTGGACAGGGGCCAGTACTGTAGCCCTCTGGAGAAGCCCCCTGCACATAAGGCTTGTTTTGTACCGATGAAGTGTGCTCCTTCTCCACAATGCTAAGGTGCTAACAGCAGTGTTGAGAAAGTGCCCTCCAACTATTCAGTTGATTTTTTTTAAAAAAAAAAGTAAGACAGAGCATTCTGAGGAGGTGACTCCAACCACCTTGAGATCAGAATTAGAGCCAGATTGTCTTTGGCCTCAGATGCAGTATTCATTCTGAAAAATTGGAGCTGCAGTCCATCTCCATTCCTAAACGATTTGCATTTTTGGAAGACAAAGGTTGAAGAGATAATAGGACCTGTTTGGGGCATTTTGTACCTATGTAAGCAGTTACACATAAGATTTTGTCTATTCCTTCCCTTCCCTCTCCTCTCCTCTCCTCTCCTCTCCTCTCCATTCCTCTCCTCTCCTCTCC
>NW_015392542.1:4869-6141 GCF_001527695.2 Protobothrops mucrosquamatus | reverse complement strand
CTCTCCCTCTCCCTCTCCCTCTCCTCTCCTCTCCTCTCCTCTCCATTCCTCCTCTCCTCTCCTCTCCATTCTTCTCCTCTCCTTCCTTCCTTCCTTCCTTCCTTCCTTCCTTCCTTCCTTCCTTCCTTCCTTCCTTCCTTCCTTCCTTCCTTCCTTCGAGCTACTATCTGGATAGGTCAACTCCAGTCAAATCGAGGAGCTTGTTTGTTGGTGTTCTGTTAGGTCTCTCTGCCCTGAAGCACAGAGCCTGCTACCTATTTAGGTTTTCAGGGAGGACTTAAATGTCCGAAATTCTTTTAAAACATGTGCCATCCTTGAAAGAGTGAAGTGGGAGGGTTTTCGTTATTTTGCAGTCAACTTATTTAATACCCTATGGATTGTAGAATTCCGTAGGCAGGGTTTTAATAGAAAACGAAGAAAAGCAAACAGTCAACTGGGCAGTCAACTTTGGCTAAAGCATAAGAAAAGTTAAATAGTTTTGCTCTAATGACAACAGGAAATGTATTTTCTAAATATTTGTGGGATCAAAGCGTTCAGTTTTAAAGATAATAGGAAGAGGGTTTTTCCTTCTTTTTTTCTTTTGTAAAGGTAACGGTCCAAGGCTTAACTCATACTCCCCGTTTCCCCCCACCCCCCCAAGATGGAATAGCTGTGATAAACAAATCTTTATTGTACATTTCCTGCCTGTTGCAGGAAATCAAGGGACGATCACTCCACCAAAGTTAATTGTAATTTATTTGATCTGTCCTTGCTGTTTGTTGCCATCGTGTGAGCTGAAGTTCACCCAGAAATATCTTCCAAAGAAACAGGAAGTTCTGTTCTGGGTGACCACCCTGTAGTTTCTGCAGAAAGCCAAGTTTGTAAATGAAACAATGTGTGCGCAGAGCTGCAAATATGGCAGTAAGCAAAGTGGCCATGTCAATGAGTTGCCTTTGCAACGTTCTCTTCTAGCGTTGATGATGAACGTCCGGCAGGTTTGGGGTTTTGCTCAGGAATTCTCCACTTTGGAGGCCAACTTGATTAAGGCTTTGAATTTTGAAATAATATCCAGAGTTATCTTATTCCTCTGCAAAGTCTACTGTTAGAGGAATGGTGAATGTCTTCTCTGCCCTGGGGGACCTGGGTGGTTTCAACTGAACTCCTTGCTGGGAGACCTTGTGGTATAATGGGTAGAGCAGGATCAAGAACACTCTCTCTCTCTCTCTCTCTCTTTCTCCCTCCCTCCCTCCCTGTCTTCTTTCTCTCTTTTCCTTCCTTCCTTCCTTCCTTCCT
>NW_015392542.1:0-3601 GCF_001527695.2 Protobothrops mucrosquamatus | reverse complement strand
ATGGATAGTACTGTTGCTGCTTTCCCATTTGTTGTTTTTTTGTGTTTTTTTTTTCAAAATCTCTTTTGCTGAGTGAAACCCTTGAATGTTTCCATGGCGGCAGGTAACGTTGTCTTCTTAAGGATGGCACCCTTTTGGGTTGCGTTCCAGATGTGAGTGGATAAGACCCTGTCCATGTTTCTCAGGAACCCTTCTGATTAAGAAAATAACCCCAGACGTTAGAATAACAGAACCGGTGTTTGCTAGGAGCCGGGTTTGGATAGAACAAAAGGCTTGTCATCTGAGATGTATTTGATAAGGACATTTTCTCCCTCCTGGCGATTGGAGGTGTGCCCACTTGTTTACCTGCCTCGCCCTGGACCTTGGTATATAATCCACCGTCCCCGTTGTCTTCCTGACATCCAATTGTCCTTTCCACCAGCCTCAATCCGATAGTATGTTTGTCTAGAAAGGAAACAATTAAATTCCAATATGTCTTGAAATATCCCAGCTTCACAAAGAAAACATACTTCCGCCGTCCTAGGCTAGGAGAGATGCAGTGAGAATCAACCACTCCGTTTAATAGCCTTAAAGGGGGCATGACTCCTGCAATTCCACTAATCCACTATGCCCTTTTTCTGAACCGGCAAATTTACTTTAAATCATTGGGATTTCTTTCTTAGCAGAGTAAATCTTGAAGCAAGTTTGTTGTCCTTTCTGGGTTCTGGCGTACCCGAATGATAGTTCAGACAAGTAGAGAAGGTAAAGTGGAAAGAGAAATGATAGATTGATGGATAGATAGATAGATAGATAGATAGATAGATAGATAGATAGATAGATAGATAGATAGATAGATAGATAGATAGATAGATAGATAGATATCTCCAACCAGTGTTGGAGCATTCACCGCTTCTGGAGGCAGGTTGTTCCACTGGTTAATTGTTCTAACTTTCAGGAAATTTCTCCTTAGTTCTAGGTTGCTTCTCTCCTTGATTAGTTTCCATCTGTTGCTTCTTGTCCTGCCTTCAGGCACCTTGGAAAATAGCTTGACTATATATTAAAAAAGGGAAGCAAAAAAGGAAAACTTGGTAGCTTTGAAAAATTTAACAAATATAATCAGAATGGTAGATTAATAAAGGTGATGCCCTAATTGCATTCTGTGCTGTTGATCTTGGAGAAGGTGATCTTCACTGACCCTTTTAATGTTGTTATTCTGATTGTAATTTTCGCCACGCCAATACAAAGGGAAGAGTTGAGCGGTTGAACGACTTAACGCTTGAACCGTTTCCACTTGAAGAATTACATCAGATACAGGTGACCGTTCAAAGATGGTACTGAAAAAAGTGACTGATGCCCCTTTTTCTCAGTTACGACCTTTGCAGCATCCCGGTAATCACGTGATCAAAATTCAGAGGCTTGGCGATGGGTTCATATTTGCGAGCGTTGCTTTGTCCCGGGATCATGTGATCCACTTTTGTGACCTTCTGACTAGCAAAGTCGATGGGGTAGCCAGGTTCACTTTACAGCTGAACTTAACTGCAGTGATTCAGTTCACAACTGTGGCAAGGAAGGGCATAAAATGGGGCAAAATGTCTCACTTAACAACAGACATTTTGGGCTCCATTGTGGTCATAAGTTGAGACTACCTGTATTAGATAGTGTAATGTGCAGTCTACTTTTTTTGCTTTCAACAAGACAGCGATTGGCAAGGCTACTTTAATGCAAGATACTGGACAACAAAGAGAAGACGGGTTATTCTTGTATGTCTGAATGCTACTAGCCGGTTTCCGGTTAGTGATATTCCCAGTTCCAAGGCTCTATGGTAGATACAATTAAATACTATAATTATATTTGATTTAGGGGAAAGGATGTACCTCAATGGGACCGCATGCTCTTTGCTTGGGAATTCACTTTTTTTTAAAAAAAATCACTCTTAATGAGAAGGATACCGATGAGTGGATAGGAAAAGGGTTTGGTTTGGTTGTATCCTTACATTATGGCTGTCTTCAGAGAGGAAAAATAAGCCCAGATTTTAAGTCCTGTGATGGCTTGGATGACCAAAAAATGGAAGTTTTCATCTTGCAGGGGATTAAATGATTGAGATTGTTCACAAGATTACCCATGTATTAAAAAGAAAACATGTTGAGACCCTAGAACAGGGGTGTCAAACTCGCAACATCACGTGACGTGTCATGACGTATTGTGAGTTTTTTGCTGCTGACGGCAATGGGGTGGGCACGGATTCGCTATGATGCATCCGGCCCACGGGCCGGCAGTTTGACACCCCTGTTCTAGAAAGAGTACAGAGAAGAGTAACAAAGATTATTAGAGGACTGGAGCCTAAAACATATGAAGAATGGTTGCAGGAATTGGGTATTTTCAATCTAATGAAGAGAAGGACTAGGGGAGACATGATAGCAGTCTTCCACTATTTGAGGGGCTGCCATGAAGAAGAGGGGATCAACCCATCCTCCAAAGCAGCTGAGGGCAGGACAAGAAGCAATGGATGGAAACTAATCAAGGAGAGAAACAACCTAGAACTTAGGAGTTATTTCCTAACAATGAGAACAAATAATTAGTGGGACAGCTTACCTCCAGAAATTATTTTTAAGAAGAGATTGAACAGCCATTTGTCTGGAATGGTATAGGGTCTCCTGCTTGAGCAGGGGGTTGGACTAGAAGACCTCCAAGGTCTCTTCCAACTCTTGTTATTCTTTTATTCTTTGACTTGATCAGAAGCGAAGGACTTTTCTCAGAAATCTACCAGATCCCTGTGGCTTAACTTGAACCAGGCTTGATCAGGTCCGTTGTTCTCGCTGGAATGCCTCACAGCATCATATTTCCGATCAGTTACATTGCATTTTCTATTTATGAGAAGAATTTAGCATCCCTCAAAATGTGATGTTTGTATTTCTTCTTCCTCCCGCCCTCCCTTCCCCATTTATTTTGTTTTCCCTTTAATTTGTTTTTCACTTCACCTTCTGCCATTTGCTAAACTGTGGTGTATATGAGATTAATGCTGTGATGAAAATGTTTGCCAGTATGCTACTGAATTTTCTCTAGCTGTAGATCAGATTTCTTCTCATTGTCTACATCGGATGAAATGATATACGCCGAAGATAAATAGCCTTATTAGAATTCCTGTCTACAGAGTTGCTACAGAATGTTCTGCCGTGAAAAGTGTCAGAGAGAGAATGGCCGAGCCTGGGGAAGGAGTCAAGCGGGAAACTAGTCTGGAATCCTTATGTGGGCACAAGAGGGCAAGGTCCGACCCTCCTTGAATGCTGTTAAATCTGATCCAGTCTGACCCAAGTGCAAACTGTCAGTCTGGGAAGATTCTTGTAAAATAGGCATGAGCAATAAAGTAGCTTGTTGAACTCTTCAGGTGTGGATGTGGTCGTTGGCGTCTGACAAAATGGCTGGATTAAATCCCTCTCCCCCCCTTCCTCTAGTGACTCCTACTTAGGTGAAGTTCACACATATAAAATACCTTTTTTTCAAGAAGCTCTTTACTGTTGAGAAGTGGCAAATAAGTGTGTGATATCAAAAGGAGAATAGGTGGGTGGGCATAGTGATTGGCAAGCAACGATGAAGCACCTTCTCCTCCCACAGCTTTGTTGGT
>NW_015392541.1:10731-17815 GCF_001527695.2 Protobothrops mucrosquamatus | reverse complement strand
TGTGCAAGATGCTTCTGAGAAACGGTAATCCGTGCCTGACAGTAATTAGTTAAGGAGGGGAAAAAATTACCAAGTCACATCGGAGAAATGCTTAGGCAAGCTTGCACCAGGAAAATGTACTTCAGAAAGAATGACTTTGTTACAAAATGATTTCAGGAAATTAACCTTCAAAGAACTTTGCACGTTGGTCAGTGCAGCGTCGAAAAAGTAGAGAGGGCACTTTCCTGATAGAACAATTGTGGAGTTGTTTTCCTATTTTTTAGGAAATTGTTTTTAAGAAGAGATTGGACAGTCATTTGTCTGAAATGGTATTGGGTTTCCTGCCTGAGTAGGGGGTTGGACTAGATGACCTCCAAGGTCCCTTCCAACTCTGTTAGTCTCTATGTACATTGAGAGTTTATGCCCTGGAGACAAATTCCTTGTGTGTCCAATCACACTTGGTCAATAAAGAATTATTCTATTCTATTCTATTCTATTCTATTCTATTCTATTCTAATTTCTATTCTTTCCTAAATTCCATTCTAAATTCCATTCTAAATTCTATTCTATTCTATTCTATTCTATTCTATTCTATTCTATTCTATTCTATTCTATTCTATTTCTAATTCTAATTCTAATTCTAATTCTATTCTATCTTCATTCTATTCTATTCTGTTCTATTTATTCTATCTTCATTCTATTGTATCTTCATTATTCTATTCTATTCTAATTTCTATTCTTTTCTAAATTCCATTCTAAATTCTATTCTATTCTATTCTATTCTATTCTATTCTATTCTATTCTATTCTATTATTATTTCTAATTCTAATTCTAATTCTATTCTATCTTCATTCTATTCTATTCTATTCTATTCTATTCTATTCTATTCTATTCTATTCTATTTATTCTATCTTCATTCTATTGTATCTTCATTATTCTATTCTATTCTATTCTATTCTATTCTATTCTATTCTATTCTATTCTATTCCATTCCATTCCATTCCATTCCATTCCATTCTATTCCATTCCATTCCATTCCATTCCATTCCATTCACTTGACCCCTGGGAAAATAGCAGTATGTTTATTAATATTTTTGGAGAGAGGTGTAATTAGAAGGTGCCCCAAAGCCTCTGGTTAGGAGTCAAGGCCGTTCTTTTTGGAAATATGTGGATATTCTGCAAGATTTCAGCAGACATACACATTCTGCTATTATGTTAATAACATTTCATTGTTTCTTCTTCTTCTTCTTCTTTCATTTTTCCAGACTACACATTGTGAATAATTACCTTCATTTCCCAATTCCTTTCACTGAATTCCTATTCAAGATGAAAATCAATTATATCTATCAGTTGTTGATGTTGTTTCTATCGTCTGTCTGTCTGTCTGTCTGTCTGTCTGTCTGTCTGTCTGTCTGTCTGTCTGTCTGTCTGTCTGTCTGTCTGTCTATCTATCTATCTATCTATGTCTGTCTCTCTATCTGTCTATCTGTCTATCTAATGTACACTCTATCTATCTATCTATTCTACAGTATCTATCTCTATATCTCTTTTTGTCTGTCTGTCTGTCTGTCTGTCTGTCTATCTCTATCTATCTATCTATCTATCTATCTATCTATCTATCTATCTATCTATCTATCTATCTATCATCTATCTATCATCACCTATTCTATATCTGGTTATTCTATATCTGGTGGCACAGTTGTTAGAAAACAGTGTTGCAGGCTAATTCTGCCCATTGCCAGCAGTTCGATTCTCACCGGTTCAAGGTTGACTCAGCTTTCCATCCTTCCATGGTTGGTAAAATGAGGACCCAGATTGTTGGGGACAAGGTGCTGACTCTGTAAAAAGCTTAGAGAGGGCTGTAAAGCACTATATAAAGCGATATATAAGTCCAAGTGCTACTGCTATCTATCTATCTATCTATCTATCTATCTATCTATCTATCTATCTATCTATCTATCTATCTATCTATCTATCTATCTATCTATCTAATGTAATCTAATTTAATTTAATTTAATCTAATCATTCTTATTAGTTGCACAGATTGAAGTAAAATCACCATTAAAATCAGTTCACCACAAGAGCAGCGTCCTTTTTTATAGGACATTTTTTTTAAAATTCTGTTACATCTTTTTTTTCCCCCTTCTGTCATATGTTACTCAGACATTGGGACAAACATTTTTACTCAGAATTTAAATTCTTGTTGAAGACAGCTGTTACTGCAATAACTAACATTTAGTTATTATGATAATAGAGAATTTAGAGCGTTGTACTATCCTAATAGCTTAAATTTAGATTGGTGGTAAGAGCTATCAAAACACGGCAACATTTGTGCCAGTGTGTCTATATATATGGGCAAAGTTTGCCTCATAAGTTATGTAACATAATTCTTAACTTACTAATGACTTATGTCCAATTGATTCCTTTGCTACTTTTCTAACTGTGTCTAAAACCGTATCTAACTATTTTTATATTTGAGGGATAAGCAACATATGCAATTGACAAAGCTGTATTAGCATTCAAGTTTTAATTTCACAAAGGAATAATTCAATTTTCCACCCTTTGAATTTATACACTGCATGCAACTCTTGGTTGTATTTCAAGTATTTATGAGATTTATTTCCTACAAAGCCCCATTCTCCCCATTTGACAAATGTATGGACCATCACCTTTAATAATCTGGGACATACATCATATTTAATATTCCAGTTTCAGGATTTAAATTCTGCTAAATTATGGACTCTCTGTAGTGCCTTCTCAAAAGCTCTGATCAATGGACTGAAGGCCAATAAAGAATAGAATAGAATAGAATAGAATAGAATAGAATAGAATAGAATAGAATAGAATAGAATAGAATAGAATAGAATAGAAAAAATAATGATAAGAATAGAATAGAATAGAATAGAATAGAATAGAATAGAATTAATAAAATAGAAAATAGAAGAGAGAATAGAATAGAGAAAATGAAAATAATAGAATAGAATAGAATAGAATAGAATAAGGAATAGAATAGAATAGAATAGAATAGAATAGAATAGAATAGAATAGAATAGAATAGAATAGAATAGAATAAAGAAAATGAATAGAATAGAATAGAATGAGAAGAGAATTAATAAAATAGAAAATAGAAGAGAGAATAGAATAGAGAAAATGAATAGAATAGAATAGAATAGAATAGAGAAAATGAATAGAATGGAATGGAATGGAATGGAATATAATAGAATAGAATAAGGAATAGAATAGAATGGAATGGAATGGAATGGAAGAATAGAATAGAATAGAATAGAATAGAATAGAATAGAATAGAATAGAATAGAATAGAATAGAATAGAATAGAAAATAGAAAATAATAGAAAATAATAGAAAATAATAGAAAATAGAATATAACATGCTGGAATAAACCAGCCACCAAGGACACCTGTCTTAGGAATAGAATGTGGAACTAGTCCATGTGGTGCCAAACATCAGATCGGTTCTCAAAACATCTAAATGGCATACTATTGGACACGGATGGACTGGTCAAAGGGGAAGGGCCAAGGAAAGGGAAAAAGTGTAAGCTTTGCACGGTAACGTTCAGATCTAGCTTTACTTTCACTGCAACCACTTAAGCCTAGTAAAAGAACCCATTACTTCAACCCAATGGAGTCGAGGGTCTTTCTTTCCTAACGACCTAAGTTGGGGCAGGTCTGATATTGAACGTGCTTAGTTTTATGGTTTTAATAGAGTTTTCCTCTTCTTTTTCCTTTCGGTTGGCAGCCGCCCAAAGTTGGTTATCAGCTGGGCAACTACGGCTAGTCTCGACTTACAAGAGTTAGTTTTGTGAAGGTTTCAAGAGTCAACGGCGCTAAAAAAAAAAAAAAAAAGACTTATGATCGTTTTTCACCCTTAACGAACGTTGCAGCATCCCCATGGTCAAATGGTCAAACTTCAGATGTTTGACAACTGACTCGTATTTGTGACGGTTGCTGGATCCCAGGGTTACGAAATATCACCTTTTGTGATCTTCTGACAAGCAAAGTTAATGGGGAAGCCAGATTCACTTAACAACTGTGTCAGTTAGTGATTCTCTGAGTAGGGGGTTGGACTAGAAGGCCTCCAAGGTCCCTTCCAACTCTATTATTATTATTATTATTATTATTATTATTATTAGTAGTAGTAGTAGTAGTAGTAGTAGTATCATTAGTATCAGTATTAGTATCATTAGTATTATAGTATTAGTATTATATTATTAGTATTAGTATTATTAGTATTATTAGTATTATAGTATTAATACTAATGCTACTACTACTACTAATAATAATATTTAACAACTGTGGGAAGAAAGCTCATAAAACGGGCAAATTATTATTATTATTATTATTAGTAGTATCATTAGTATTATTAGTATCAGTATTAGTATCATTAGTATTATATTACTATTATTAGTATCATTAGTATTATATTACTATTATTAGTATTATTAGTATTAATACTAATAATAATAGTATTAGTAGTATTATATTAGTAATATTAGTATTAGTAGTATTATTAGTATTATTAGTATTAATACTACTACTACTACTAATAATAATAATAATAGTAATATTTAACAACTGGGACAAGAAAGCCCATAAAACGGGCAAAATTCACCTAGCCTTGCTTAGTGACAGAAATTTTAGGCTCAATTGGGGTCGTAAGTCGAGAACTCCCTAAATATCCACGTTTTTAAAAAAATAAATTAAAGAAATAATTGACCCACTTGGACAATGTTTGGTTTATGCTTCTCCAGCTGTTTTGTATTTTCCTCGGAGAATGGCGTCCCTCCTACCCATCTCTTCTTTAGGACGCTCTCTTCGCGTTTGAATCCCACACTTCTAACGCGTTTGGTTCCTCTCCTTAGCAAAGCCCCAAGACCCCGTTCTCTGACCTGGCAGATGATGAGAAGATCTTTGGGGGTGAAGACAGCTCCCAGCTGGAACAGAGCCAGGAACACGCCCTGCTCTCAGAGATCACGGAGGAGGATCTAGAAGCCATCCGTCAACGGGAAGAAGCTTTCCAGCAGATTGAGGTCAGTAACGGTTGTGGGAAAGCTGGGAGGCTCCAAGCATGTTCAAATTTCAATTCAGAATAGAGCTGGAAGGGAACTTGGAGGCCTTCTAGTCCAGCCCCCTGCTCAAGCAGGAGACCCTATAGACATTCATGCCTAAGGCAGAACTAGAACTCACTGTCTCCTGGTGATTGGCCCAAAGTCATTCAGCCGGCTTTCACGCCTAAGGCAGGACTAGAACTCACTGTCTCCTGATAATTGGCTCAAAGTCACCCAGCTGGCTTTCACGCCTAAGGTGGAACTAGAACTCACAGGCACCTGGTTATTGCCCCATGGTTACCCAGCCAGCTTTCACACTTATGGCAGAACTAGAACTCACTGTCTACCGATAATCGGCTCAAAGTCACCCAGCTGGCTTTCATGCCTAAGGTGGAATTAGAACTCACAGGCACCTGGTGATTGACCCATGGTTACCCAGCCGGCTTTCACACTTATGGCAGAACTAGAACTCACTGTCTCCTGATAATCGGCAAAGTCACCCAGCTGGCTTTCACGCCTAAGGTGAAACTAGAACTCACAGGCACCTGGTAATTGCCCCATGGTTACCCAGCCGGCTTTCACGCCTATGGCAGAACTAGAACTCACTGTCTCCTGATAATCGGCTCAAAGTCACCCAGCTGGCTTTCACGCCTATGGCGGAACTAGAACTCACAGGCACCTGGTGATTGCCCCAAGGTCACCCAGCCGGCTTTCACGCCTATGGCAGAACTAGAACTCACTGTCTCCTGATAATCGGCTCAAAGTCACCCAGCTAGCTTTCACGCCTAAGGTGGAACTAGAACTCACAGGCACCTGGTGATTGCCGTAAGGTCACCCAGCTGGCTTTTATGCCTATAGCAGAACTAGAACTCACTGTCTCCTGATAATCGGCTCAAAGACACCTATCTGGCTTTCATGCCTAAGATGGAACTAGAACTCAAAGGCACCTGGTGATTGCCCGATGGTTACCCAGCTGACTTTCACGCCTATGGCGGAACTAGAACTCACAGGCACCTGGTGATTGCCCCATGCCTATGCCGTTTTATCATTTTATCAGCCACCCCCTCCTGCCAAACCCATCCTTCAATAGCCAAGTAGCTGGGAAATCCATCTGAGTAGCCTCTGGATTTGGACGGCTTCCTTTTCTTTAGCGCTCCTTAATCTCTCCATCTTTAAAATCGGGCACATCTGTTGCCGGCGTTCCTCCTATCCCTGCAGATGCCGCAGACAATCCTGCTTCCCTGGCAGATGTTACAGTAAGACGGAACTCGGGCGGTAGAACTTGCAAACTAAATCATAAGTCTGGATTAGGAAACGGTAGTCTGGGGGGTCTCCCTAATTGGATTAAGCTAATTGCTTCGAGGTGGGTGGGGGAATATGACTAATGCAGCAGGAACTGCGATGTTATCAACATGAGCGGAAGAACATAAAAAACGCTCAAGCGCCTGTCCGTGGCCGTCGGGTTTTCAGCAGAGGAGAGAGAGAGAGACCCAGGACCCAAGCTGAGAGGAGAACATGATTTAATGTGAACCGCGGCCTTGATTCAGCTGATGGGAATTCGACGGGGCGATAGATCTCTAATGAGGCTAATTTTACGGTGGTGCTTCGAAGAGCAGGGAGTGTGTAGAAATAGGGCTGCGAGGCTGAAAGGGTTCCCTGATCCCCCGTTCACAGGGACCAGGCGTCCTGTTTGGATTTTACCACCCAAAGTGCTGGGAAAAACTCATCCTCCTACACTAATGGAGGAACTAGATGGAGGTGGTCTTTCTCTAAGCCCCACCCCCCAAGCTGTCCATAGAAGAAACTGGATGGTGATTGATCTCTTTTTCTCCTTTCATCCAGGGAGGGAGGGAGGGAGGGAGGGAAGGAAGGAAGGAAGGAAGGAAGGAAGGAAGGAAGGAAGGAAGGAAGGAAGGAAGGGTCAAGAGAAGGTGGAAAGAGTCTCTTTTGGTAGCACAAATGATGGAGTTAGGGAGCCACATCTAACTCCTTCCTTCCTTCCTTCCTTCCTTCCTTCCTTCCTTCCTTCCTTCCTTCCTT
>NW_015392541.1:0-10542 GCF_001527695.2 Protobothrops mucrosquamatus | reverse complement strand
CTCTCTCTCTCTCTCTCTCTTTCTTTCCCCTTAGAGTTCTTATACCTCCCTCCCTCCCTCCCTTCTTCCCTTCCTTCTCCTAATGTGGCTGTGAGGGACAGTAAACTGGAGACAGCGATAGAATGTCTAGACATCTTTATAGAGCATCTCCATAATATGACTTCAGAAAGGACAATTAACTCCAGAGAGGCCCATTTAGCGGCCACAGCTGATTGGAGGCCTAGCTCCAATTAATCTCTTCCAAACTAATCTGGAAGTTAGCTAACTGGGTTAGTCTGCTTGGCGTAACACCCCAGCCTCTTCCTTTGAGTATAATGTCCAAACAGGGCCACCCAGTTCATCAGCAGTGGGGGTTATTCGAGTGAACTCATCTAAATTGTTCTGCTGTTCAAAACAGAAAACGATGGAATAAATGTGGAGCTGGTATCTTTGCAGAATTTGCAGCCTTTGCTTGTCACACGCTTTTGATCTCTCGGAATAACATTTTCCTAATGTCGTAGAGCAGGGGTCTTCAAACTTGGCCCTTTGATGACTTGGGGACTTCAGCTCCCAGAATTCCTCAGCCAGGCACACGTGCCTGGCTGAGGAATTCTGGGAGTTGAAGTCCCCAAGTCATCAAAGGGCCAATTTTGAAGACCCCTGGTGTAGGTTATCACCTTGCAGAGCAGAACTGATGCCCTCACTTCTTAAAGAGCAAACTGGGAGAAGGAGCCCTTGGCAGTATATCTGTGAGCTGAATGTAACACACCAAAGAATAACCCTTCTTCTTTGGGTGTCAGAAGCGGCTTAATGCAACTTAGCAAACGAAAGGGGGGAAAACTTGGAATTAAGGAGAAAGGTCTTGACAGTGAGGACAATTAGCCAGTGGAACAGCTTGCCTCCAGAAATCGTGGGTGCTCCATCACTGGAGATTTTAAAGAAGAGACTAGACAATCACTTATCTGAGATGGTATAGGTTCTCCTGCTTGAGCAGGGGGCTGGACTAGAAGACCTCCAAGGTCCCTTCCAGCTCTATTCTATTCTATTCTATTCTATTCTATTCTATTCTATTCTATTCTATTCTATTCTATTCTATTCTATTCTATTCCTATTTCTAATTCTATTCTATTCCTATTTCTAATTCTATTCTATTTCTATTCTATTCTAGTCCAGTCCATATTTTCTATTCTATTCTATTCTATTCTATTCTATTCTATTCTATTCTATTCTATTCTATTCTATTCTATTCTATTCTATTCTACTCTATCCTGCTCTCTACTCTACTCTACTCTACTCTACTCTATTCCGTTCCATTCCATTATTCTGCATTCTATTCTATTCTATTCCATTATTCTGCATTCTTGTCTAGTCTAGTCCTACTCCATTATTCTGCATTCTATTTATTCTATTCTATTCTATTCTATTCTATTCTATTCTATTCTAGTCTATTCTAGTCTAGTCTAGTCTAGTCTAGTCTAGTCTAGTCTCCAAAGCACCAGAGGGAAGGACAGTGGTTGGAAACTGATCAAGGAAAGAAGCAACCTGGAATTAAGGAGAAACTTCCTGACAGTCAGAACAATTAACCAGTGGAGCAGCTTGACTCCAGAAATCGTGGGCGCTCCATCACTGGAGATTTTTAAGAAGAGACTAGACATTCATCTATCTGAGACGGTATAGGTTCTCCTGCTTGAGCAGAGGGCTGGACTAGAAGACCTCCAAGGTCCCTCCCAGCTCTATTCCAACCTAGAAAAAAAGACAGCAAAATTCTGTAGAGCGACCCAAAAAAACCCCCAAAAAACCTGCTTCAATCTGTTCCTGGCACCAAGAATGTCCTCAGAATAATAAGCAGCTGAGCTGGGAGCAGCTGAATAAATGGAGCCAGCAACGAGTTTACAACCTATTGGCGGCCCGATCGTGTAGGGAAATCTACCTGAGGTCATTTTGATTGCTTTCTAATAATCACCGTGTATAATAGCCTCCTTCCCTTGAGACCTACAAAATTGGATTTGTATAGCCTAACCTCAACCCTATTTGGAAGCCGGGGGGGGGGGAACAGTTGCCATGCTCTCACAGCCCCCCGTCTTCTTTGAAGCACGGCTCGCCCTTCGGAGTTGTAATCCCCCTCTGGGTTCTGCAAAACTCTTGAAAACCCGCTCAAGTGTTTCCAGGCACAAGGATGGACTTAAGCAGAAGGCCGGACTCTGACACAGGGCGGAGAAGGCCCAGATGACCCAAAACCAAAGGGAGAGGGAACTGAAGGGTTTTCTCCTGAGGACAAGGTCACTCAAAGTGGGTTTTCCACCTGTGCTTAACTTACCAATTGAAGACAACGTCTTTGTAGCTCCGGGTTGAACGGTGGGGTCCTTGGTGCTCACTGAGCTTGGGGGGGGGGTTTTTTCTCGCGGACGTTTCACGACCCAACTAGGGAACATCATCAGTGCTAGGAGGGAATGGGATTTGTGGAGAGGAGGAGGAGGAGGACTGTGGGGTCCTTGGTGCTCTCTGAGCTTGGGGGGGTTTCTCGCGGACGTTTCACGACCCAACTAGGGAACATCATCAGTGATAGGAGCGAATGGGGTTTGGAAGAGGAGGAGGAGGAGGGTGGGAGGAGGAAGAAGAGGAAGAGGAGGAAGATGAAGAGGAGGAGGAGGACAGTGGAGTCCTTGATGCTCTCTGAGCTTGGTGGTTTTCTTGCAGACGTTTCGGTACCCAACTAGGGAACATCATCAGTGCTAGAAGGGAGTGGGGTTTGGAGGAGGAGGAGGAGGAGGAGGAGGAGTGTGAGTTCCTTGGTGCTCTCTGCGGTTGGTGGTATTCTTGCAGCTGTTTTATTAACCAACCAGGTGACATCATCGGTGATCCTTCCTTCCTTCCTTCCTTCTTTCCTCCTTCCTCCTTCCACCTTCCTCGGAAGGAAGGAAGGAAGGAAGGAGGAAGGAAGGAAGGAAGGAAGGAAGGAAGGAAGGAAGGGTCAAGAGAAGATGGAAAGAGTCTCTTTTGGTAGCACAAATGATGGAGTTAGGGAGCCACATCTAACTCCTTCCTTCCTTCCTTCCTTCCTTCCTTCCTTCCTTCCTTCCTTCCTTCCTTCCTTCCTTCCTTCCTTCCTTCCTTCCTTCATGTTCTTGTTCCTCTCTAAGATCGATTATTTGCTTGTAGATGTTTCATTATCCAATCAGGTAGCACCATCAGTGATCTTCCTTCCCTCCTCAGAGTCCTCCTCTCCATACCCCCTCCTTCTCCCTCTCCTCCTCCTTCATTTGCAACTCCCACTTCCTTCTAGCACGGAAGATGTTACCTAGTTGGATCATGAAATATCTGCAGAGAAAAACCCAGCTGAGGGAAAACCAAGGACCCTACATAAAGCAAATGGACCCACGTGTTGGACACTTTACTTGGAGAGAAAGATCAAAGTTTCCCCATGTCTAGTCGTGTCTGACTCCAGGGGGCGCTGTTCACCTCTGTTTCTTGGCCGGGGGAGCCAGCGTGGTCTGAAGATGCCTCCACTGTCCTGAGGCCAGCAATGACAATATGTCGAGGTGCACAGAATGCTGTTACTTTCCCACCGAAGTGGTACCTATTTATCTACTCGCATTTGCATGCTTTCGAACTGTTTGGTTGGTAGGAGCTGAGGCAAGGAACGGGAGCTCACCCCGCCCTGCGATGCGTGGGTCTTGAACTGCCAACCTTCCGATCAGCAAGCCCAGCGTCTCAACCGCTAGGCCACTGCGCCCCATATTCCTTGTAGAAACCAAGCACCCAATGCGAGATTATAGTAGTAATAACAATAATAACAATAACAACAATAATAATAACCAACAACAACAACAACAACAACAACAACAACAATAATAATAATAATAATAATAATAATAATAATAATAATAATGTTGGAAGGGACCTTGGAGGTCATCTAGTCCAACTGGCTGGACTAGAAGATCTCCAAGGTCCCTTCCAGCTCTATTCTATTCTATTCTATTCTATTCTATTCTATTCTATTCTATTCTATTTGTCCTGATTTATTTCAGGCTCGGGATCCACATGTTAAGAACAAAAACGACGGTGTCTTTTATTTCAAGCATTTGGAGATGATTAATTTATGTTAGAACATAATTGGGGATTCTGAGACACATTTTGTTGGAAATTTTTAAGAAGAGTCTAGACAGTCACTTGTCTGAGATGGTTCTCCTACTAAAGCAGGGGGCTGGACTAGAAGACCTCCAAGGTCCCTTCCAGCTCCGTTCTATTCTACAGATTCAAGCTCGTTCTTGACATGTATCTCCAGCTTCACCAACTCTTAAAATTTCAAAAAAAAATACAAGAGGTGTTGCAAGCTTCAACTTGCAAGAAAAGAGATTCGTGCCCTTGATCGGCCGACTCTAATAATATCCACATCTCACAATTTTTTTTTTCCTCTTAGCTAACTAGAAGAACTGCTTGTCTGCGTAGCTTCCAATATTGCTCCACGACCGCAAATATCTTCCTGACTTGCTGATGCGTTGTGAATGTTTTTGAGAAACAACAGTCTGTTGGGGTGAAAGCAGCAGATCAGCTTGAAAAATGTTCGGATGCCATTGTTGGTAGCTCAAACGCTTAATGTGACAGATTTTTCTCGAGGAAGAGAAAATAGAATCTCCCAGGGAATTTGCCAATATTTATCAAGAACTATGTTTTCGTTCATTTGGCCCGTCCTTTTTAGGATAATGGCTCCCTAGAGGAAAAAAAGAAAATGCTACAGTACAGTATGTACAGTAGTGGCCAAAATTGTGAAAACCTTTTGGGAAAAGTGTATTTTTGAGGTTTGATAGCTAATAACACCACTTTTTTGGGGGGGAGTAGTACTATAAAGCTATATATCAATGGAAAGATAATTTAATCAAGAATGTGATGCAACAAAGTTTGTTCAATGATCTGTACTGTATTCTATGAAAAGTTACAGCCAAATAACCAGAAAAAGGAAGCACAACTTGCTCAGGTTGATCTCAGGTAGCTTTCCTTCCTCTGATTGTAGCCAATGAGTGTGAGTGTTTAGAGGGCCAATCGGGTGTTTTGGCCATGAGCCAATCAGATCACAGTAGGATCCAGTTATTGATGTCATGTATTGATGCTGAGAGGAGGACATTTGTCAGTGTGTTATGTGATGGCTATCAAGTGGGTTGAGTTTTTTTGTGTTCTTTCATTGAGTGTGCTTGTAAAACGTCATAAAATTAAAGTCACGGTGCAAAGAGTTGACTGGTTGCCCAGAAAGCGATGTAAAACAGTATTATTAAGTGAACAAGGCTACAGTTATAAAAAAATGAGAAGAAAAATGAGTGGAAACTTAACCAAAGGTGGCATTTACACTTTCTCCGAAAGGTTTCCACAAATTTGGCCACTACTGTATGTTGCCAACATCCAGACTGACCTTAGCCAAGGAAACATATTTTCCTGATATTTTAGAACTTGGCCACTTTGAGACTTGTGGACTTCAGTTCCTAGAATTCCTTGCTCGGCACGGCTGGCTGAGGAATTCTGGGAGATGAAGTCCACAAATGGTAAAAGTTGCCAAGTTTGGAGAGCCCTGTTTTAGATGGAAAGCTTCCATATAACCCTCCAGAAGTGAGCCTATTGGAGAGACAAGGCTGAAATCCAGTTTACATTGGCCTGGCGGAAGATATCCTGTAGTATTTGGAGATGGTAAGGATGGAGAGTCAATGACACTATACTTCTCAATACCATGAGGAGCAACTACGACGGTGAGCTGTTGAACATCAGTCTTGCTTCCTCACCATTGGATGGGTGTTTGTGAAAGAGTAGATTGGTCTTTCCTTCAAAAGAGCTGTAGGAGGTAAGATCAAAAGGAGGGGTCTTCAAACTTGGCCCTTTTATGACTGGTGGACTTCAACTCCCAGAATTCCTCAGCCAGGCACGCTGGCTGAGGAATTCTGGGAGTTGAAATCCACGAGTCATAAAAGGGCCAAGTTTGAAGACCCCCCTGATCAAAAGCCTAGTGGTTCAATTTAATCTGATGAAGAGTTGATGAGGCAATAGTGGTTGAGATCCTGCTGTATAAATCAGGAAGAGCCCAAATTTGAATCTCAATCAATCAACCAATCAATCAGAATAGAGCTGGAAGGGACCTTGGAGATCTTCTAGTCCAAACAGTAGACCTTACACCATTCTGGACAGGTCTCTTCTTAAAAACCTCCAGTGATGAAGCACCCACAACTTCTAGTGGCAAGCTGTTCCACTGGTTAATTGTCCTCACTGTCAGGAAATTTCTCCTTGGTTCCAGGTTGCTTCTCTCCTTGATCAATTCCCATCCGTTGCTTCTTGTCCTGCCTTCTGGTGCTTTGGAAAATAAGTTGACCCCCCCCCTTCTTTGTGGCAGCCCCTCAAATACTGGAATAACTGCTATCGATACTTCTATCAATACTGCTAGCAAATACGGGAATGTTGTTATTAGTACTGCTATCCTAGTTATATTTGGTTCAAAGTTATTATGTGTGGGTGCTCATCATGACCATATATAAAAGATTCTTGGTCTTTTTCCCCTTGAAAATGTTATGCTTCTCATCCAAGAATAGAATAGAATAATAACTTTTTTTTAAAATAAATATTTTATTAATTTTCGAGTTTTACAATCAAATACTTAAGAAACAACGTGTTGTCTAGGTCAGGGCTTTTCAACCTTTTCACCCATTGTACCACTTTTAAGATATGGCAACATCCGAGGACCACCAGTCGCCTAGCAAGGTGTCAAAAACTTGATGACCAAAAAAAAAAGGGGGAAAAAAGTGATAAAGTACAGGTAGTCCTCAACTTACAACAGTTCGCTTAGTGACTGTTCAAAGTTACAATGGCACTGAAAAAAAGTGCCCCCCAAGCCACAGCCGAGCAAGGTCCGAGGTTTTCATTGTTGTGAGCATTTCTGTTGAGGATTGGCAGCGGGGGTGGGATGGGGGGGGTGTTTGGTTTTTATTCCCCCCCTGTCTGCTGGGTGGTTGCAGCAGGTTTTGGTCACTTCACATGACCCTGGGACGCTGTGACCATCATAAATATGAATCAGTTGCCAAGCATCTGAATGTAAACCACAAGACCCTGGAGATGCTGCAACATTCCAGCTGATCGGCGCTTCTTCTGGGCTCAGCAGAAGCGCCAGGATCAGCGCTGAGCTCCAGCTGGAGTCTGGCACTGATCCTGGCACTTCCACTGAGCCCTGACAGCCCCGAAGAAGCGCCGATCAGCTGGAAAGCTGCACTGATCCTGGGGCTTCCGCTGAGCCCTGACAGCCCTGCAGCTCCAGCCATCTCTCGCTCAGGCTTGTGTGGTGCTGCCACCGGTTCAGCTCATTCCCCTCCCCTGCTACCACTTTTCTAGGATGGTCGCGTACCACCTGCCAGGTGCCAATGTACCATAGGTGGTACCCATACCACTGGTTGAAAAGCCCTGGTCTAGTCCAGCTCTATTCTATTCTATTTAATTTGTCCTGAATAATTTCAGGCTCAGGATCCACATGTTAAGAACAAAAACGACGGTGTCCTTTATTTCAAGCATTTGGAGATGATTAACTCCGTTAGAACATAATTGGGGATTGCGAGACACATATTGTTGAAGACGTTTCCTAAGAGTATTTCATAAAAGAATCCAACTTAAAAGAATGATCGTTTGCAAATTTAAAATTTTATATCCATGGCCTGTGTAGAATGTATAAGGCATCATTTTTTTTAAAGAAAGAAAGAAATAGACATCATAACAAAATACCGTACTGTGATTGTTTCGGCTAGGAAGACACTTTGCTGAATTTGATTGAACTCAAAATACTAACAGGAAACAATGGTTGGAAACTAATCTAGGAGAAAAACAACTTGGAACTAAGGAGAAACTTCCTAACAGTGAGGATAATTAACCAGTGGAACAGCCTGCCACCAGAAGTTGCGGGTGCTTCATCAATGGAGGTTTTTAAGAAGGGAACAGACAGTCACTTGTTTGAGATGGTGTGGGTTCTGCTGCTTGAACGGGGGGCTGGACTAGAAGACCTCCAAGGTCCCTTCCAGCTCTATTTTGTATGTATGCATGTATTTCATTTTGCTACCCTCTGCATATTTGAAATAAAGAAATTAGTGATACCAGCTCAAGAAAGAGGGAAAAAAATAAACAACAACATTAGACTGTTATATTTAAGTTTGTCCATTGATTTTAGTGGGAAATCTGCAGAGAAATCCAATTTATGTTGACCCAGGAAAAAAGCCCACCGGGACTTAATTACCAGCCATAATAAAACAAATTTAACGGTCTGCCCCAAAATAGGGTTCATGATGGCTTGGAGTAAAATATCGATGAAATAAAAAGGCAATAAGTAAACTTTACAACTCAAAGCTAAAATTCTAAGCCTGCATGATATTGTTTTTGGGTTTTTTTTTTAAAAAAAAATACTGACTACCTATTAATTTTGTTCTCCAGTTTCTCCAACTCTTAATGGACTTCAGTAGGTTTTAATGGTTTTGGAGTTAAATAAAGGAAGGTGAGCCACTTCCAGCACGCTTTTTGCAGGCATAAAGCCAAAAAGCATTTTATTTTATTTTTTTCAGATCCTTTTCTCAGGATTCTGTTGCCCATTCATACTGAAAAGAGTTTTTCATACAGGCCAGGGGTAGGCAACCTTGGCTGTTTTATGACTGGTGGACTTCAACTCCCAGAATTCCTGAGCCAGCCATGCTGAGGGGAAAGGGAGAGGTTTCCAAGCTGAGCCATGCTGGCTCAGGAATTCTGGGAGTTGAAGTCCACGAGTTATGAAGGGGCCATAGTTCCCCCATGTTGGCTCAGGAATTCTGGGAGTTGGTCCACGAGTCATGAAGGGGGGCATAGTTCCCCCATGCTGGCTCAGGAATTCTGGGAGTTGAAGTCCACGAGTCATAAAGCGGCCTAGGCGTAGGCCAGAGGTAGGCAACCTTGGCTCTTTTATGACTCGTGGACTTCAACTCCCAGAATTCCTGAGCCAGCCATGCTGAGGGGAAAGGGAGAGGTTTCCAAGCTGGCTGAGGAATTCTGGGAATTGAAGTCCACGAGTCATAAAAGACTACCCTTGCTCTACATAGAATAACAGAGCCGGAAGGGACCTTGGAGGTCCTCCAGTCCATCCCCCTGCTTGAGCAGGAGACCCAGTACAGGTAGTCCTCTCCTTACGACCACAGTGGAGCCCAAAATTTACGCTGCTCAGTGAGACATTGGTAAAGTGAATTTGGCCCCATTTTACGACTTTCCTTGCCAAAGTTCTTCTTGAAACCCTCCCGTGATGGAGCACCCACAACTTCTGGAGGCAAGTCGTTCCGCGGGTTAATTGTTCTCACCGTTAGGAAGTTTCTGTTAGGGGTTTTAAGGATTTTTAATTTTAATTGGAGGTTTTAAGTTCAAAACTTCGACACAGAACATAGAATAACAGAGTCGAGTGGGACCTTGGAGGTCTTCTAGTCCAACTCCCTGCTCAAGCAGGAGACCCTGTGCCATTTCAGACGTTGTCCAGTCTCTTCTTAAAAACCTCCAGGGATGGAGCATTCCCAATTTCAAGTGGCAAGCTGTTCCACTGGTTAATTGTCCTCACTGTTAAGAAGTTTCTCCTTCGTTCCAGGTTGCTTCTCTCCTTGATGAGTTTCCATCCGTTGTTTCTTGTTTTGCCTTCTGGGGCTTTGGAAAATAAGTTGACCCCCCCCTCTTCTTTGTGGCAGCCCCTCAAATACAGCTTTTTCTCCACAAAAGAGATCTTTTTTAGCAGATTTCCCGGCACTCCACTGCTTACTCACCCCAAATAAAGCTAAAATATTTATTTGCGGCTAGATACTTTTTAATCTCTATATTTCCAGGTAGGCAAATACATGATTTGCATTTTAGCTAACACGTCAGTGATTTTTGCAGGGCTTCCACAAATCATGCAGGGTCGTAAAAATGTAAAGCAAAATTTATTAGCTTTTCCTGACACCCTGTGAGGTTCCTGTCAGTTCTTAAAGATGCGGTTCTGTTGAATGTTGTTGTCATGGAGTTTGGCTCCTGGCTGTGTTTATGTGTGTGGGGTTTTTTTTGTTTTTGTTTTTTACTTGTTATTATTTGTGAAGTGTTTTCAGCTCTCCAGAGTCAGGTGTTTGAAATTGGTGGCCAAGTCAATGGAAATAATAAATCCTGAAATTGCAGGAGATGGAGATGAAAGAGAGATAAATAAGAAGTTGCAATTTTATTTTTCCTTTCATGCTCTCTCCGCAAGCAAGTGAATGCCACGAAAGGATTCCTTCCTTCCCTCCTTCCCTCCCTCTCTCCCTCCCTCCCTCCCTCCCTTCCTTCCTTCCTTCCTTCTATCCTTCTTTTCTTCATGTTTATCCTTCCTTCCTTTTTTCTTTCTTTCTCTTTCTTCCTTCCTCCTTTCTTTTTTGTTCCTTCCTTCTTTCTCACTTTTTCTTTCTCCTTCCTTCCTTCCTTCCTTCCTTCCTTCCTTTCTTCTTTCTTTCGTTCTTTCCACTTTCCTGTCTTTCTTTCTTTCTTTCTTTCTTTCTTTCTTTCTTTTCTTTTCTTTTCTTTCTTTCTTTCTTTCTTTTT
>NW_015392540.1:7920-17817 GCF_001527695.2 Protobothrops mucrosquamatus | reverse complement strand
AGCTCAGAGAGCGCCAAGGACTCCACGGTTCCACCCTGTGCTACAAATATTCTCTACTATTGACCTCCCTCCCTCCCTGCAGCTGGGCCTGTGGCGTCATCTTTTTCACCCTCCTGGCTGGCTCTCCCCCTTTCTGGCACCGCAAACAGATGTTGATGCTTCGGATGATCATGGAAGGCCAGTATCAGTTTGGTTCTCCGGAGTGGGACGACCGATCCGACACAGTCAAGGATTTGGTAAGAAGGCAGCAGCTTCCTGCTCACGTGTGGTAAGGGAGAGAAATGAAAAGGCTGCAGCTCTTCCCGGCCGGAGCTAGTTAAACTGGAGGGGACCTTGCCATCCCAAACTCTACAGAGTAATCCTCGGCTTGTGATTGGTCACTTAGTGACCATTTGAAGTTATGACGGACCCCCAAAGATATTTAGAGCCTAGCCACCCCCACCCCTGTGGTCATGTGACTGCGTTCGGGCACTTGGCAACCAGCCACATTTACGGCCACTTGCATTGTCCCATGGTCACATGATTGCGCGTTTCGACATTTTTGCTGAAAACCAGTATTTAATAATAATAATAATAATAATAATAATAATAATAATAATAATAATAATAATAATAATAATAATAAAAAAGTTGGAAGGGACCTTGGAGGTCATCGAGTCCAACCCCCTGCTCAGGCAGGAAACCCTACACCATTTCGGACAGATGGCTGTCCAGTCTCTTCTTAAAAACTTCCAGTGTTGGAGCATTCAACAGATTGTTGAATTGGTTAATTGTTCTAAGTGTCAGGAAGTTTCTCCTTAGTTCCAGGTTGCTTCTCTCCTTGTCCTGCCCTCAGGCGCTTTGGAGAATAGCTTGACTCCCTCTTCTTTGTGGCAGCCCCTGAGATATTGGAACACTGCTATCATGCCCCCCCCCCCCCCCGTCCTCTTCTTAAAAACTTCCAGTGTTGGAAGTTTTTACTTCCAGTTTTTGGCAAAAAACAGCCATAGTGAACTGGGTTTTGCTTTACGACCATAGCGGTCACTTTAGGACTGCTGCAAAAATGTCATAAAAATGGGTCCAGTTATGTGGTGACCCACTTTATGACCGTCATGACTCATGATCGTAATGGGCTAGCTTCATTTTTGTCGTAAGTCAAGGACTATCTGTGGTTTTTTTTTTTTTTGTAGCTCATGCTGGCCTGCCTAGCCTGACATACAGAACAGGGAGGGGGGGAAAAATCATATAAATATACGTTTAAATCGTCACATTGCGTCTCAATTCCTCCCTTTCCATGTCAGAATCCATCAGCATGCCTGTGTTCTCAGAACGCTTCTTGGGGAACCCCCCCCTTTTTTTTTTTTGGCAGATCTCCCGACTGTTGAAGGTAGATCCTGTCGAAAGGTTGAGTGCTGAGCAGGCACTGCAGCACCCCTTTTTCCAGCGCTACGGAAAGGAGCAGCGGCATTTCAGCCCCTTCCATAAATTCAGGGTAAGTGGCATATTCTTATTTAATTACAAATAAATAAAAAAATATTTATTCATCTAAGTCATTTTTACTCCATTCTTCATTCCCCAAAGGGCATATTGTCAGTGTATATATAATGTCTTAACTGCAAAACAGATGTTCTGAGGCTCAAAATAAAACGGTTTTGGGTCGAAAGGATGCCTGCTTCTAACATTTCTGGGCGTAGGAGACAGTTTCAAAATGGTTCACTTCATGAGGGTTTCCCCCCCCTCCTCAGAGTTGGGTGGCTGGAGTATGGTGGGAGTTGAAATCCACAAATCTTAAAGTTGTGAAGGTTGAGAAACACTGGTGTATAGGTTTTAGTTACAATTTTATTCTAGACCTTATTTTGGTGTTTGTTTGTTTTTAATGTTAAAAGTACATGCTTTGGATGCAAAAAGTTCCAGGCCCGATGCTTCATGTCTCTCTAAAGCAGCGTTTCTCAACCTTAGCAGGGTTGAAGATCTATGTATGCTGGGTGGGGAATTGTGGGACTTGAAGTCCACACATTTTCAACTTGCTGAGAATCACTGCAGAAGAGTGACGCCTCTACGACAGACATGTCAAACACAAGGCCCAGGGGCCGGATGCGGCCCGCGAAGTGGTTTCATGTGGCCCGCGAGGCCATCCTGGAAACAGTGAGGGAACGGCCCCCGCTGCCTTGGCCCTGGCCCAGGCCGGCCGGGAGCCAATGTACAATTTTGTGGTGGCCATCTATACTGAAACACATTCAGTCTTAGCTCCACAAGGCCATCTGGAAACAGCAAGGAACCAGCCCCTGCCGTGTCGGCCCCGCCCCCTGGGTGCATGCTGGGGAAGTGTCACCCTTTGTGAGGAATGAAGAAATGGACCATGCCTTGGCGCTTGTCCCGATCCCACCCTTTTCTGCCAGAGACCCTCAGATCTGTCCCACTCCTGCCCAGGCCCACACAGGCACCCTTGACGTGAACGATGTAGAGCTGGCCGCACCCACCCAGTAGGCCACACCCACCCTGCCCCCCCGCCCCCCGAGGGCAACCGCAATGCTGATGCGGCCCTCAATGAAATTGAGTTTGACACCCCTGCTCTACGAATACCCTGAAGCACTACAAGTAGTCCTCAGCGTACGACCACAATTGAGCCCCAGATTTCTGTTGCTAGGTGACACAGTTGTTAAGTGAATTTTGCCCCATTCTTACAACGTTTCTTGCCAGGTTTCTTGTTCAGTGAATCCCTGCAGTTGTTAAGCGAGTGACCCGGGGTTGTTAAGTGAATCTGGCTTCCCCCCTTGACTTTGCTTGTCAAGAGATCGCAAAAGGTGATCGTCACATGATCCCGGGACGCTGCAACCGTCATAAACACGAACTGGTTGCCAAGCGTCCAAATTTTGATCCCATGACCGTGGGGATGCTGCAACGGTCATAAGCGTGAAAAAACGACCGCAAGTCCCTTTTTTCCAGTGATGTTGTCATTTCAGACGGTCACTAAATGAACTGTTTTAAGTTGAGGACTACTTGTACTGCTAGTCGGCACCGTCAGTGCTGCCCTCGGTGGATCGATGGCCTGTCCCACTTCCTCTTTTGTGACCCTGTGAGAGGAGAGGCCTCTTCTAAGATAATGCTTGCTTACGAGCCTCCTTGCCTTCTGCTCTCCGCCTTGTGTCCTGGTGTGACGTCTTTCTTTCTTTTTTTACCACGGCAGGTCATTGCGTGGACAGTGCGGGCTTCCATCCGCATCTACTCCAGCTATCGGCGGGTGCGCCCGGTCACAAAGGAGCTGCTGCTGTGCGACCCCTATTCCCTCAAGGGAGTGCGCAAGCTGATCGACGCTTGTGCCTTCCGAATCTACGGGCACTGGGTCAAGAAGGGCGAGCAACAGAACCGGGCTGCCCTCTTTGAAAACGTGCCAAAGGCCATCCAGCTGGTCTTGCTAGGCACAGAAGGCGAGGAGGCCCCGTCGTCAGCGGTGGAAGACCCTCTCAACTAGAGAGATGCCTTCCAGTCCCCGTGAAACAGCACGGGGTGATCCCTGGATGCTGAGGGGCAGGGGCTGTACACGGAACTGAACCTTATCCTTGCCCCATTAGGGGTGGACAGCCAATGGTTAGAGTCCTCCTTTGGGTTCCTCGTGCATGGAAGAGACTGACTTTCTAGGGAACAGGAATTTGGGGGAACCTTGAATTTTGGACTGATGGGACAAGATTCCCCGATTATACCTGGAAGGTTGTTCTGGACCCGGGTAGGGCTAATATCACACCAATGGTGTTGGTCCAAAGGGAGGGGCTGGGGAGAGCAACATGCTTCTGCTGCAAGACCCGGAGCCCCTGACGTAGCCCTTTGCGCTGTAAGGACCGTTCAGGGGGTCTCATCCGTCAGTGCAGTCCCTTCGGCTGAAGGAACAGTCCGTGTCTCTGGATTTGGTCAGTACTGGAGATCAGTTGTGGGATCAGGTTTTGCATCTGTCCTTTTTGCTGCAATCAGGTAGTGGACGTGGCCTTCCTGCTGAACTGCTTCTCGGTTTGTTGTTGTTGTTGTCTGCCTTCCCCCCACCTTACGATTGTCCAGACTATAATAAAAGTTGAAATGAGACACCTCAGCTGTCTTCGGACTTGGGCTTCCCTTTCATTGCCAAGACTTGGAACAGGAATTCATAATAATTTTCTGCTGAAACGGGGGTCCTGCCAGACACGCTCATTTACCCCCCATCGTGTTCTGCCCCAGGCCCCAGAAATTCCCAAGCACTGCCCAAAGGGGAGGGAACGATGCATCTCGAATTTGGCATATCCCAGGGAAAATGTTTAGGCCACAATGACGGAGTGGGTGGAACTGGGATAGGATGAGGGGAAGTTTGCCAAAAACAACCACACCAAGTCCATTGGCGTCTAGTTGGCCCAGCCAGATTCCAGGCAGAATCTAGATTGGGCTTTGTTAGGGGTTTTATATGGGGTATTTTAGAGCAGGCTTTTTATTCAATATTTATTGTGATTTTTATTATTGCCTGTTCACCGCCCTGAGTCCCGTAAGGGAGATAGGGAGGTATATAAATTTAAATAATAAATAAATAAATAGTGAAAGAAATATTTCTCTTTGCCCAGCCAGGCTGTGTTACGTTGGCCAAGAGTGCTCAGCCTATAAGGCACCAGGCTCCCCAGAAACTTTCGAAAACCTGAACGTATTTATATCCCGTCTTATCTTGTGCAATGCAAGATAGCATACAGATAACGCTCCCACTTCCTGTTTTCTTCACAAGAACCACACTGTGGGGTTGGGCTTAAGAATGTGTGACACCCAAAAGTCACCCAGCCAGCTTTCATGGCTGAAAGGAGAGTAGAATTCAAGACCACCTGATCCTTTCTAATCCAGCATTTTACACCATTACACCAAACTGACTCTAGGACAGTGGTGGCGAACCTATGGCACGCGTGCCAGAGGCGGCACTCAGAGCCCTCTCTGTGGGCACGCGCGCCATGCCCCGGAGATGGCAATCGTCCCTCTTCAACCAGCCACCCGCTAACTCGCAGAGGTCCTACATGGCTGGATGCATCCCAGCACGGCTACTTTCCCTCCTCCCATCCCATCCCTCCTGGCCTCGCATGCTCTCCTTTTCCCGGGCACGACCCACTGCATCGCCTCCTCAGCTGTGGGCTGGCCGTCCAGCTCAGAGGCGGCTTCTCTGAACTGCTGGCGGCTGGCCTCTGTATGCGGGGGCCGATGGTGTCAGCAGCCGGCCCAGTCCCTGCCTCGCCTTGTCCTGCGACAATGGCACCCCCGCCTCGCCTTGCCTCACCCTGGAGGATGTGCCTCCTGCCCAATGCCCCACCTGCCAGAGACCCCCTGGATCTCCCCCAACCCTGCCTGGCCCCCACAGGCGTCCCTCTCCACGAGCAACATCAAGGTGACCACGCCCACCTTGGCCACACCCACCCAATCTGCCATGACCACCACAGCCACACCCACCCAGTGGGCCACGCCCACCTGGCACCCGGTGATAAGTGGGCTTTGGGTTGCAGTTTGGGCACTCGGTCTCTAAAAGGTTCGCCATCACTGCTCTAGGGTGTGTTTTTTTCTAATTAAATATGGGAACTAATCATATTGGAATGACTCGATTAATTTGGTTTCATTAAATCCTTAAAGGTGTTCTTTGGCAGTTCATTCAGTGACCGTTCCAAAGTTGCAGCGGCACTGAAAAAAATGACTTTACTGTTTTTCACATTTAACGACCACTGCAGCATGCTCGTAGTTACACGATCAGAATTCAGACGCTTGCCAAATGGCATGTACGTATTTCTGACGGGTGCAGAATCCTGGGATCACGGGATCACCATTTGTAACCTCAGCTGGCTTCCAACAAGCAAAGCCAGTGGGGGGAAAGCCAGATTTGCTTAATAACCGTGGCAAAAAAAGGTCATAAAATGGGGCAAAACTCACTTAACAACTGCCTTGCTTAGCAACAGCAATTTTGGGCTCAACTGGGGACATAAGTCGAGGACTACCTGTATTCAGTCTCAGATTGGCCTTTGACCTTAATAATGCTGCTACTTTTGACCTAGAAAAAAAATTAATAAAACAGTAGACAATATTTTAACCACACTTTAATATCCTAACATCACGTGCTTTATGCAACAGTTCCTGCTACTTACTATATGACCTTACCATCTCAAGAAGAGATTTTCTGTAAACCCTTATCACATTTTCAAAAGCCTTTTAGAAATCCATTTGGCCCCCCCCCCCCATATTTCAACCGTCATTCCCTGTGAACTCTCTTGGTCTCGTGGTGACCCCTTTCTGCAGAAGCCCAAGAAATAAAGAAATGACCCTGGGACAGGCAACGGCCCTCTTGTGCCCCAGCCTTTCTAATCTGCTTACTTCTTCTTGCCCTTGGCAGCCCCCTTGCTGGCAGCAGACCCTTTCTCCACCTGGTTCAGCTTGGCGTTAAACTGCTCCTCTGTGGCTTTTAGACGCTGGTCGACGGAAAGGCGCAGCTGGGCTAACTCCTGGTTGAGCTGTGAGACAATGAAGTCCCGCAGTGCAGATGTGGGACCTATAAACGGGCGAAGCAGAGTGATTTGCAATTCTAATAAAGAGCCCTGGGGGGGCGCAGTGTTTAGAAGGCAGCATTGCAGGCTAATGGTGCCGACTGCCGGCAGTTCGATCCTCACCGGCTCAAGGTTGACTCAGCTTTCCATCCTTCCGAGGTGGGTAAAATGAGGACCCAGATTGGTGGAGGGCAACATGCCCGCTCTGTAAACCGCTTAAGAGAGGGCTGTGAAGCACTGTGAAGTGGTATATAAGTCTAAGGGCTATTCCTATTGCTAATAAGCAGGGGCACTGCCATTAGCCACTCAGGCTTCAGGTCCCACACTGCCCAAGATCATGTATTAGTTAGCATTTATAATTTATAAGATAGAGAACTATTATCTCCTTCCTGAGGCTAAAAGAGAGTGGCTATTAATGGCAAGGGGGCAATCTAGGGCAGGGCTTTTCAACCAGTGGTACGGGTACCACCTGTGGTACATTGGCACCTGGCAGGTGGTACGCGACCATCCTAGAAAAGTGGTAGCGGGAGAGGGGAATGAGTTGAACCGGTGGCAGCACCGCACAAGCCTGAGGGAGAGATGGCTGGAGCTGCAGGGCTGTCTGGGCTCAGCGGAAGCGCCAGGATCAGCGCTTCTTCAGGGCTGTCAGGGCTCAGTGGAAGTGCTAAGATCAGCGCCGGGCTCCAGCTGGACCTCGGCACTGATCCTGACGCTTCTGCTGAGTCCAGAAGAAGCACCAATCAGCTGGAATGTTGCAGCCTCTCCAGGGTCTTGTGATTTACATTCAGATGCTTGGCAACTGATTCATATTTATGACGGTCACAGTGTCCCAGGGTCATGTGAAGTGACCAAAACCTGCTGCAACCACCCAGCAGACGGGGGGAATAAAAACCAAACACCCTCCACCCCCACTTCCAATCCTCAACAGAAATGCTCACAACAATGAAAACCTCGGACAGGAGGAAGAGCACCGCCGGGTGGGCAGGCAGGTGTCTTGCTCGGCTGTGGCTTGGGGGGCACTTTTTTCAGTGCCATTGTAACTTCGAACAGTCACTAAGCGAACTGTTGTAAGTCGAGGACTACCTGTACTTCATCACTTTTTTCCTTTTTTTTTTTTTTGGTCATCCAGTTTTTGACACTTTGCTAGGCGACTGGTGGTACTCGGATATTGCCATATCCTAAAAGTGGTACAATGGGTGAAAAGGTTGAAAAGCCCTGCCTTAAAGTAAAACCGCTGCTTCCTGAGTCTGGTTGCCTTCGCGTCCTTCTTGACCCAGGAGTCCAGTAGGATCGTTGACACCCGGTTTAGCTCACCTCCGAAACTCTTACGCCACACCGTACTAGCCCCAAGCACTGTGCTTCTGAAGCCCCCCCCCCAAAACTTACTTTCTGCAGGAGCCCCAGCTTCTTCCAATTCCTCTTGTAAAGGAGACAGTCCCATTTCAGCGCTCTCAGCTGTAGCTCCTATATAGAAAAGAGAAATATGCCAAATCCTTTGGCAGCCCTGGAAGAAAAGGGGGATCAGATAATACTCTTTCTATTTTTAATCCTATTATTTTACACGATTGGTTGATGTAGTAAGCTAGCTCGTTTTAGGCAAGCCAAGCTTGGAAGGGAGGGTTATTGGTGAGTTTTAGGGCCCTGCGGTGTCCTGTAAAACTTTGCCCCTGAAAGGAAGAAAGGCCACAATGGCAGCACACCCACCTTGCGCACCCGAGGTCCACGGTTCATTACCAAGTGAAAGGATCTCAAACTGATGGAGCTGAGAAAGACCATCTCCATCTGAAAACCTCTTTCAGAAAAATGAATTCATATCTAGGCTGGCCAATGGCCTAAGGCAGGGGTAGGCAACCTCGGCTCTTTCATGACTCGTGGACTTCAACTCCCAGAATTCCTGAGCCAGCACGGCTCAGCTTGGAAACCTCTCCCTTTCCCCTCAGCGTGGCTGGCTCAGGAATTCTGGGAGTTGAAGTCCACGAGTCATAAAAGAGCCAAGGTTGCCTACCCCTGGCCTAAGCCCATGTCATGTCTCCAGATCCAACCCGTTGGGAGAGTTGAATTCTGGGAGTTGAAGTCTACCCGTCTTCAAATTGCCAAGGTTGAGAAACACTGTTAGTGTATCAATCTTCCCTACTGTTGTCCCCTAGATTACAGTGCCCAGTTGACTGACAGGATTGGTAAGACAACTACATCTGGAGGGCATCAGATTGGGGGAAAGCTCTCTTAAGCCATCTTTCCAATCCAATTCTCACTAGTTTTGGCTCTATAGGAAGAAGGCTTCCCGGCCTGCTCTGTTCCTTTTTTTCATCCTCCCAACTAAAAAAAGGAGTGGATCAAAGTGAGATGCAAAAGAGTCCCGGCCCACCTCCACACTCACCTTCCTCTTTGGGCTCTGGTTCAGGCATCCCAATATAGGTGAATGAGATGTCCAGCCTCACCTATTGATTTAAAGCAGAATCGGGGTTGTGAGCCCAGAGCAGGGGTCTGCAACCTTAAACCCTCAAAGAGCCACCTGGACCCGTTTCCCAGAGAAAAGAAAACACTGGGAGCCGCAAAACTTGCGCGCAAGGGGGGGGGGAGCTTGATTGAAAAGTTTAATTAAAAAGAAATAGATGCTGCTATGCATGAGTTCTCCCTCTCTCTCTCTCTCTTTCCTCTCCCTCTTTCTCTCTCTTTCTTTCCTCTCTCTTTCTCTCTTTCCTCTCCCTCCCTCTCTTTTTCCCTCCCTCCCTCTCTCTTTTTCTCTCTTTTCTCTCTCTCTCTCTCTCTCTCTCTCTCCCTTTCTCTTTCCTCTCCCTTTTTCTCTCCCTTCCTCCCTTTCTCTCCCTCTCCCTCTTTTTCTTTCTCCCTCTCTCTTTCCTTCTCTCTTTCTCTCTCTCTCCCTCCCTCCCTCTCTCTCTCTCTCTCTCTCTCTCCCTCTTTCTCCCTCTCTCTCTCTCTCTCTTTCTCTCTCTCCCCCCCCTCTCTCCCCCTCTCTCCAATCTTCTCACCTGGCAAGCTGGCTTCAGGCTCTTCTCCAACAAGCTGACACACATTATTGGGCTGGCTCTCTCCTGCCCTTCCTGCCTCCTGCAGAGACGCAGCAAAGGCAGGAGCCCCGCCCAATAAGCTTGTCAGCTCGTTGGAACAGCGTAAGGCTACTGGAGGGGAGGGCCGAGGACTTTGCTCAATATCTGCATGACAAAGTCGCGCGGATCTGAGAAGGCTTGGATACCGACTGGTTGGCCCAGGGGGAGGAGACGGAAGCAGGCCTTGAGACGGTTACATGGGAGGAGTTTGACTCTGTTGCTCCCGAGGACGTGGACAGGGTCCTGGGTAGGCTGAATGCAACCACATGTTTGTTGGATCCGTGCCCCTCCTGGCTGGTACTGGCAGCTCGGGAGGGTACACGAGCCTG
>NW_015392540.1:0-7040 GCF_001527695.2 Protobothrops mucrosquamatus | reverse complement strand
TGGCCTAGGGAGGATTTTTAAACTGGGTTTTTTAGAAATTTTAATTATCACAACATAAAAATTTTGGTTTTAATTTGGTTTTATTCGGTGGGGTGTGTGGGTCTTTCTTTGTTTTAATAATGTTGTGAGCCGCCCTGAGTCCTTCGGGAGAAGGGCGGGATATAAATTGAAATAATAAATAAATAATAAATAAATAAATACACACACACACACACACACACACACACAGAGAGAGAGAGAGAGAGAGAGAGAGAGAGAGAGAGAGAGAGAGAGAGAGAGAGAGAAGCGCAAGTGCCTCTCTGTGTCTCTCTCTGCAAACGGCGGAGGAGGCTGGGAGCCGCAGGAAAAGGCTCAAAGAGCCACATGTGGCTCTGGCTGACCCGTGGCCCAGAGTGATGGACTAACACTTGCATTTCGCCTTTTTGAACCTCTGTGTTTGGGATGCTTGATGCTCCCTTCATAAAGATGCTTCTGCTTCATCTCGTGGCAATACAATTCTCAGGAGTAGCCAAGCGATGTCAGAGATCACATTTTGTAATTGGGCCAATTCCCAGAGGGGATGCTCTTTGTTTCCCATGGCAGGAAAATGGCAACAGAACACCGGCCCTTCCCTAGCACTGCCTGGGCTGAAGGAAATCTGCCTTACCTGTGGGGTGAAAGCGTACTTGTAAAGTTTGTAGTGGCGGAAGTAAGTGTTAATCATGTAGTCGGTGAGGAGCACCAGCTGGTCCTGATTGAAGAGGTCGATGCTGAAGGGGGGTCTCTGAGAGAGAAAGAGAAGAGGAAAACAGCCGTAGAACCACTGCAAGAACCACGAGGGGACGAAGGCCCTCTGCAGGGGAGCTTCATTCAAAACAAACTACATGTAGTCCTCGACTTATGACCACAATTGAGCTCCAAGTTTCTGTTCGGTGAGACAGTCGTTATGTGAATTTTGCCCCACTTTACGACCTTTCTTGCCACAGTTGCTGAATTAATCACTGCAGTTATTTAGTAACGCGATTGTTAAGTAAATCTGGCTTCCCCGTTGACTTTGCTTGACAGAAGGTCGCAAAAGAGGATCGCACAACCCCAGGACGCTGCAACCGTCATAAATACGAGTCAGTTGCCAAGCGTCTGCATTTTGATCACGTGACCATGGGGATGCTGCAATGGTCGTACGGGTGAAAAACGCTCGTAAATCACTTTTTTTCAGTGCTGTTGTAATTCCAAACGGTCACTAAATGAACTGCTGAAAGTCGAGGACTTACCTGTATGTGGATAAGCAAACGTAAAGCCCCTTTTGGCCTGCCCGGCATTCACACACTCACCCGAATGGAGTGGCAGAACAGGAGTTCGGAGAAATATTTGTAGCATTCCTCCACGTTGGGCAGCGGTGTTTCTGCACAAAAACCAGATGGTAGGAATAAGCAGAAGATCCACTTCAGTCTCTTTCCTTTCCTCTGCATCCTTCTTTCCGGTTCTAGACTCACCCTGCCGCCCTGTTCCTCCATATCACTGACTCTGGTGGGACCCTTTTCCCTTCCACTTCTATTGCTGGCTGCTCTTATTCACAGAGACATTTTCTCACGATTCTGCCCACATAACATCAAAGGCAAAAAGAGCACACGGGACTGGCGGTACCATAGCCAGCCTAAGACAAACAGGATCAGGCCAAACTGCAGAAGCTTAATGTGATTTGGACATCTGAAAAAACTATTATTTTCTCCCCTATCTACCGCACCCCCTGTTGCACTATTAAAACTCCAAGTAAATAAAGAAATACGTTGCTTAGAGCCTTGGGAACGAAGCAGCGTGAAAGTCCAGCTATTCAAGTCATTAAATAAATATGGTTTCCATCTTCTTCGCCCACGTTTCTCCACTCATACAACCTTCTTTTTTTCTGTCTTTCTCAATGCCCAGTTCCTTACCCACACAGGCCTCGTGCACATCCTTCACAATTGAGAAGAAAGCAGCGGTTTGTTCCCGGTTGAAGCCCTGCTCCCGGCTGAACTGGATGGTGTAAAAGTACAAATCTAACAAGATAGCAGAGCGAGGATTTGATTCAAAATCCTTCAGATCAAAGAGGTCAGAGAGGAGCCTGCAGAAAGTAGGGGAAATTGGGAAAAATATGACAGCTTGAACATTCACAACCATTTACCAGCTATTTTCATTACTTGATAATAACCTTTTTAAAAAGCTTCTACATCTGTGGCAAGGCTGGTAGGTTTATTTGGTCAGAACTGGCATAATTTCATCTCTATTTCTTTTAGGTTTAATTGAACACAGTTTAAAATCTCACTGCCACCACTCCAAAATGATAAATGTATACTTTTTATACTGTGGTTTATCTCCTTTGTTAATGAGGGGAGGGAGATAAATTTGTTTATTGCACCATATTATGCTGAGATTTTCAAATCTTTTTTGCAAGATAATGCTAGAGAACAACTATGCATCTTATTGTGTATGGATACACTTCTGGGTTGTGCTATAGATGAAAAAGGGTTTTATTAATCACTAGGCTGGCAAGGAATTTATTCAGATCTTCATTCTGTGCGCTTCTCATGTTTTGTTCTAGAAAGAGATTAAGAAAGCCAGTCATGAAATGTTTCATGAACACCCATCACCTTTTCAGTTCATCAGTTGTTCCAGCATTATTGACGAGGTCCATGGAATGAACATCTAAATATTTCCTGAAACGTCACAAAAAAAGAAAAGAGAAAAACTAAGGGTTGCTAATGTAGCACAAACAATTTTGTTTCTAGCAGTGTGATTTTGTACAGGTTTTCTTGAAAATAAGGCCCAAAATAAGTTTAATGATGCTTACAGTGGATAAAGGATATAGCCCAGTCAGCCAGAAATTCAAGGAACCTCTCTCTATGGATCAACATGTAACTGGCTCTTAGACAAGAAATGTAATAACTCTTTTGAATCTCAAGAATGAAAAGCTACTTACCACATACATATGTTTGCCTTATGTGGCTTGGGCTGAAAGAAAAAGGTCAGTTTTAGATACATTTTCTGATAGTGTGATGTCTAATCCACAATAAAGTTAGTTCATTGTTTATTAAAAGCATCAGCATACGAATTGCTACATTTTATTGGTAGAACTCTTGAGATTTAATTCACACACTCATGTCTTATAAACCATGTTTCATTCGATAAACATTTATCATTTAATATATTGCAAAAAAGCATTGTCTACTATAACCATAAGCTTATATGTATCTTCACCTTTGTGGTGATTAATTATATTTGCACATGTTTCTCAGACATCTACTAAGAAGCAGCATGTGACTTGTAGCACTATGGTTTATTCAACAAGCCATAGTTCAAAAAAGTATGTGTCAAATCTGCTATAAGGAGAAGATGTGTCCAAGTTTACTTGCAGAATATCTAGCCACTCAGGTTTCAATTATTTCCATCCTGCTGTCTACTGCAACACACTGTATTAATTTTATTACTGCTATGTCAAATGATATATATCTGGTAATTCCACTCCAGGTAGTCCTTGACTTACAACCAATCATTTAGTGACCGTTCAAAGTTACAAGAAGAGCACTGAAAAAAGTGACTTATGGCCCTTTTCCACACTTGTGATCGTTGCAACATCCCCACGGTCACATGATTGAAATTCAGACACTTGGCAACCGACTCATATTCATGACAGTCACAGTGACCTGAGGTCATGTGATCAACTTTTGTAACTTTCTGACGAGGAAGTCAATGGGGAAGCCAGATTCACTTAACAAACTTGTTACTGACTTAACCACTGCAGCAGTTCACTTAACAACTGTGGCAGGCAAGAAAGGTCATGAAATTGGGCAACATTTACTTAACAAATCTCTCGCTTAGCAACAGAAATTGTGGGTAATAATAATAATAGTAATAATAAAGTTGGAAGGGACCTTGGAGGTCATCTAGTCCAACCCCCTGCTCAGGCAGGAAACCCTAAACCATTTCGGACAAATGGCTGTCTAGTCTCTTCTTTAAAACTTCCAGTGTTGGAGCATTCACTGCTTCTGGAGGCAGGGTGTTCCACTGGTTAATTGTTCTAACTGTCAGGAAGTTTCTCCTTAGTTCTAGGTTGCTTCTCTCTTTGGTTAGTTTCCATCTGTTGGTTCTTGTCCTGCCTTCAGGCACTTTGGAGAATAGCTTGACTCCCTCTTCTTTGTGGCAGCCCCTGAGATATTGGAATACTGCTATAATAATAATAATAATAATAATAATAATAATAATAATAATAATAATAATAATAATAATAATAATAATAATAATGATGATGATGATGATGATGATGATGATGATGATGATGATGATGATGATGATGATAAAGTTGGAAGGGACCTTGGAGGTCATCTAGTTCAACCCCCTGCTCAGGCAGGAAACCCTACACCATTTTGGACAAATGGCTGTCCAGTCTCTTCTTAAAGCCTCCGGTGATGAAGCACCCATAACTCCTGGAGGCAGGTTGTTCCACTGGTTAATTGTTCTCACTGTCAGGAAGTTTCTCCTTAGTTCTAGGTTGCTTCTCTCCTTGATTAGTTTCCACCCGTTGCTTCTTGTCCTGCCTTCAGGCGCTTTGGAAAATGGCTTGACTCCCTCTTCTTTGTGGCAGCCCCTGAGATACTGGAACACTGCTATCATGTCCTCCTTCGTCCTTCTCTTCGTTAGACTAGACATTCCCAATTCCATCAACCTTTCCTTATATGCTTTAGCCTCCAGTCCCCTAATCATCTTTGTTGCTCTTCTCTGTACTCTTTCTAGAGTCTCAACATCTTTTTTACATCGTGGTGACCAAAACGACCACTATTGTGGTCATAAGTCAAGGGCTGGCTGTATTGGATATCTTCTCTGGATAATCGTAAAGACAAGAGGGACCCAATGACAGCAAGGGCTACAAAACAACTTGTCATGATCTTCAAGCCCAATTATTCAATTTAAGTAAAGCATAGCCTAAACATCCAAGGAACTGACTCGAGCTTTGCCGTTTTTAGCTGTAGCTCTCTCCCGCGTATGTTTTTTTCTCCTCCTTGACGGAGACCCATTGAGCTTGCGGTTGCACAGCAGGCAGACGTTCAACAGGTAAAACTTCCTAGGGATTCTTGATCTGTTGAACTTGCTCGTTTGTCCCTCAAATGCCCCAAGATTCTCCGCGGAGGAAATAATTTACCCAAGACAGCAATTTATAACTATTAATTTAATATTTCTGTTTTACCGGCTGGAGGCTCTCCGGCCCCATTTCGGCTTAGCTGGGCGGCGAGGCGTGGGGAAAAGCACGCGTTGCCATGGCAATCCCTGCTTCAGCCTTTCCGGGTCCCATCGGTAGCTGTGCAATCAGAACGCGGTATACTAAGAACGAGCGAGCGCTTCGCCAATCGCAGATGTTTTCATTGGGGTGAAAGAAACGGAAGACTTCCAATAGATAGAATATAATAACAAAACAGAGGAAAGGAACAAAAAATCCGGAATGGTTGCCAAGAAGAAGAATCCATTTCTTTGTCTAACCTGCGTAGAATAAATCTCTAACACTTAATAATCAAATCTTCTTGCTATCTAGCTGGGAAAACGTAACTCCCTCTCAAAGTCCAATAGAATGGTTGTCTCTATATTTTCTATCTCTACCTCAATATCAATAGAAGGAAAGAGCCAATACGCCAGCGTAGCTATGGTAACACTATCTTCGCCAACGTAGGCTCCAATCAGAGGAGACCACAACGCAAGCTCTTCCGCGCTTTACCCAATCGCCTTCTTGCCCCGTCCCCCCTCTCCCAACAACTCCAGAATAATAATCCCGCCCACTTTCCTTACAGTTGTCGAAGAGTTGGAGCGTTGGTCGCCTAGCTAGCGCGAGCGTCCGCGTCTGCGCACTCTGCTGAGCGCAGAGCGAAGCCGAAGACGTTGAGTTCCGTTGAGAGCGGAGGCGGAGGTTGGGCCTCCGGGAAGGGAGTCGGGCGAGCATGCGCGGTAGCTGCGGTGGCGTTGCTTGTCGGCAGCGTCGTACCGAGCCGAGGGCTATGGAGGAGAGGGATCCCCGTCTGGGCCGGTGAGTGGTTGGGCAGCCTCTCCCTCACCGGAGGCTTTCCTTTCGCCCCTCTCCATTACTCCCTCTCCTCACTGAGGTCTCCCGTCTTGCCTATCTTTCTGCAAACGTACCGTTTCTTCTTGCATCGTATTTTAAAATACACGTTATGACTGAAACTGCCATTTGTAGCGGATACGAGGGCTTCTTTGGGGAAAGCAGGGTGTGAAGTGTCACTCCAGGTGGAAATATAAAAGTTAGGAGAAAAGGCAGCTAATAGTCAGTCCCCCCCTTCCTTTTTAAGCAACCCAGATTTTGACACTCCTTGGCTGTTCCTATTCCCTTTTTCTCGCCCAAGTTCCCTTTCCCATCTCTGAGCCTTCCAGTTTATTTAAATTTGTGTATACATACATACATACATACATACATACATACATACATACATACATATATACATGTACACATACATATGCACACACATATATATACATATATGTGAGATGTGTTGATGGACCCCAACAGTGTTATTTTGTTCTTATTGATTTTCGGTTGTTTTGTTATTAAGGACTTTGAAATTCTATTTTTATTGATGTACGCTGCCTAGAGTTGCACTTTTGCAAATTGGTTGCCCAAGTCGATTCTTAAAATAAAATATGTTGCTACAATCCCTGTTTTTGTTCATGTTCTCCATCAAAAGCCTTGTGGTCGGGCTTTTTAAATCCCTCTTCTGGCCAGTTTTAGGCCAGTAATACATAGCAGTTTTAGGCCAGTAATACATAGCAACATAAAAACTGTCTAAATATTATAATACAAGGTAAGATTAAAACAATAAAATATTTTAAATTCAAAATTAAATGAGGAGGGCCTTTAGACATTTTATGCATTAAATAGCACTCTAGTCTTGCTTTGGAGTAATTTCAACTTTTTCTATTTTTTAGCTGAACAGCTGCCTCTTTGGCTAACTGCCTGATTCCTGGGTTCAGGCCCACTGCCGAAAGCCACTATGTCAGGGGCTGGAAGCAAGCGGGCTGCTGGAGAT
>NW_015392539.1:13189-17822 GCF_001527695.2 Protobothrops mucrosquamatus | reverse complement strand
CAAGGCCAAGAATTGGGCACCACAAAGCCTATTGGGGCTCTAGGATATTGTTGTGAGGTATAATAACAGAATGTTGAAAGCCTGTCAAGAGTTTCCCACTGATCTCTTTTATGGGATGCAGAACCAAGAGAGCATTATTGTGAGCCTCTTGAGTACAAAGAACACTAATTTCCATTTTCTGTCTGTTCCTTTGATCCCCCTGTTATCTTTATACAGGGGTGTGGTTTCTACAGAATCGTTCTTAAAAATAGACGTTTGGAGAGGAGTCTTATATTGTCAAAAACACATGGATTGACAAGGCTTCTTGATCAGGCTGGATATAACAGCCTCCGTCCTCCTGGCCTCTCATGGGAAATGTACCTTTTTGCCCCTCTTTGCATGAGCACCTGCCTTGCATGCAGAATCCACCAGAGGCTCCTCTGCACAGAGAAGGCAACACAATGGCCTTCATCATTGAGCCATTGGAGGACAAACGCCACACAGTGCTTTCCAGAGGGGAGATTGAAAGGCATTGACATCAATGGGTCTTGCCTCTTTAGGATGCTGTATTCACTCTCTGAGCATTTGAGCTGCGCAGAACTCTTGAAGGAAAGAGATCCAGAAAGGGCCAGGATAAGTGGGCAGATTCTTCCAGTGCAAAGGGAGGGTTCTTGAACTGAAGAAGGAAGAGATGCATCCCAAGTTCTCATCCAGGTTCCGTCTTAGCAGTAGATAAGAAGGAACTAAGTCACTAAGGAAAGAAAGTAAAAATGTCACTCAATCCAGACAAAAGAAATTGGACAAGAGCGGATGTGAAAGCTCTCTCCAAATCCCATCAACAACTACCAGGCTTGAAAATCAACAAGAATAACTGTCTATCTGATGAATCAGCAAAGCAAGGAATTTTTTTTTTGGGGGGGGCGGAAGGATCCTGAAGTACACACACTTTTTGAATTGTTCTTCATCTAGAGCTGGCAGCTGGCAGCTTCTGTCCCTCTGGCTACTGCCAGCCAGCCTAGTTGAGAAGGACTTAGATAAGTGTGGATGAGCGTGGATGTGTGTGTACATGTGAAAAAGAACAAATATATACATTGTAACCAGTAAACGTCTGTTATTTTAAATTCACTGAGTCTCCCTGTATTTTAAAGAACCATTTGTGCCTCAGTGTGTGGGTGAAAGTGTGGCTATTTTGCAGGGCTGTGAAAGTGTGAGTGAGTGGCCATAAGCTTGAAATACAACACCCTACTGAAGTATAACATTGCCGCCCTAAAGCACGTTGAGAAGGCTTCCTGATCAAGGGAAACGCGAGAGCCCCCTCCTGGCCCCACATGGGAAATGCTCCGTCTCTCCTTGTTCCGTGCACTTCAGCGTTGAGCCGCTGTGACTGGTTGGGAAGGAAGTGACATAACTAAGTCTTGCCTTTCTAGGATGCTGGACTCTCCCTCTTTAACCCTTTGAACTTCGCAAGTGGTTAAAAAGGCTGCAAGAATGTCTTGAAAGAAAGAGAGCCACAGGTGAGAAAGGATTTGTTTGTTTGTTTGTGTGTGTGTGTGTGTATGGGGGAGGGGGTTTCTTCCCATACAAGGAGAGGCAGACAGTTCTTGCACTAGAGAAGGAAGTGGCATATGCCAAGTCCTCATCCAGGTTCAATCTTAGGAGTGGGAGACCCCCAGATCCCATATCTCCTGGCTGCCCTTTTCCATGATTGTAACAGGCAGGGAACAAAGCAGAGCTAGTCTAGACCACGCATGTTGCCCTCAGGAAGAAATCCAGAAGCCAGAAAGGAAAGGAGAGGACCTGGATAGTCCTTCACGCCCCATTTCCTGGGAAAAGCTCCTGGGTAGGGGGAGAGCTTGCATGGCAAATCTCAAGGAGGAAATAAGGTTTGAAAAGAAGAGATACAAAAGATTATGCCTAGTTCTCACTCTGTGCTGGATGGCAATAAAGTAGGTTTGGCTCCTCTGCAGCTCAATTTGTCTTAGGAGGATAGTGAACCAGATCATTACGTTAAGCTTTGTGCATTTAAGCCTTTGTGTTTCATATGAACTGAGCCCCTAGATCTGATTGACCTTTTTGTATAGGACACAAGGTGTGAACCTGCCTGCCTGTGTGAAGGAAGGAAGAGAAATGGAGCATCACATTTTTTGTGAAGTGAATTTTCATGCTTTGTTAACCTGTTCTGAGTTTTTGTATGCTGCGTGAACCCTGCTTATAGATAAATGTAGAGCTATATTTTTAAAAAGCAAGTCTTTCCTTGTGAGTAAAAAAATAGAAATGATCCAAAATGCGAAATACACTGAATCTTCTTATTGAAGTCATCAGTTTACTAGGTCAGAAAAATACTTCCTTCTATGGGGATGAGTATCGATGAATGATCCAATCCACTACTTTTGAGTTGTTTGAATTTATTTTCTATGAGAGAATTGCAAAAGGAGGTCATTTGTTCATGTTCTTTAGAGACAAAGTTATCTATTTGGCAAAGAGGGTTAATGGCTTGTTCTGATTCCCATGGCTAAATGAACATTGCTATGAATGAAAAACAATTTGGTTTCCTTGAACTCATTTGGATTTGTGTTACAGGACAGAGAAAGAATGGCAAGCCTTCCTTTAACAAGTGGGGGAACTGGAAAAGGCCCTTCCGGCGTTCAGTCTGGAATCGGTGAGGAGATCTGGGCAAGAACTGGGCAGAAGATCCTGGACAATGGAACCATCGTTTCACAAGTTCAGTCCTGGAACTTTAGGAGCATCCAGTATCAGGAGGATGAAGGTCCCCGAGGACTTTGCAGCCGACTCCACTACTTTTGTAGTCAATGGTTGAGACCAGAAAAGCACACAAAAGCGCAGATGCTGGATCTGGTTGTTCTGGAGCAGTTCCTGGCCCTTCTGCCCCTGCAGATGGAGAGCTGGGTGCGGGAGTGTGGAGCAGAGACCAGCTCCCAGGCGGTGGCCCTGGTGGAAGGCTTCCTCCTGAGCCAGGTGGAGGAGAAGAAGGAGCAGGCTGAGATGCAGGTGAGAGGACTTCCTATTGGGAGTCCAGAAGGAGTTGAATATAATAAACAATATGTTCAAATTATTCTTTCCTTTTAATAATTTTATTAAGCTTATCAAGATATAAAATACTAAAAAATATGAAAATAGTAGGAACTGGTGGGAAGGGAAGAGAAAGAAGTATAGGGGAAAGGGGGAAAAAGGAAAATCATTGACTTCTGACTCTTTTTTATTTTTATTTTTATTTTTTTTTATATATATACATTTTTATTGATTTTTCAATTAAAAACAATAACATAAATATGATGCATTTAATTACAATATCAATACATTCATAGAAGTGTCCGGTGTTTCCCCCCTGCACCCCCCTCTTTCACTTTCCATACCTTCCTCCCCCCAAACCTACATCCTCTCCTCCTTCCTCCCTCTCTCCTACCTCCCTTCCTCTCTCAACCATCCCGTCTGGTGCAGTTGGGGTATCCACCGGGCACCTCTTTAAAAAATCACATATAAATCTCAATTTATATACATCTATCTATTCCCTTTCCCCCCTCCCCCCCCAGGACTTCCCAGAGCTGAACCAGGAAATAAGCACTCAATAATCCAATTTTATCCAAAGCTACTCATTATTACTGCACACTAGTATAAACTTACTATGACTCTAAAATAACATTAAAATACATACAAATTTTATAACTATCAATATTTGTTTTTATATATATAAAAAAAAATTTTAATCAAAAGCTACATGATAATTATTCAGTTCATATTTTCTCTGAATATAATCTATCCATCTTCTCCACATTGAAATAAATTTCTCCTGAGAGTGATCCTTCAGGTACGCGGATATTTTTGCCATCTCTGCAAAATACGATACCTTCTGTCTCCAATCATCCATAGTTGGTAATGTCTTCTTTTTCCAATTTTGAGCAACTAATGTCCTTGCTGCTGTTATACAGTACAACATCAATTTCATTTCTTTTTGATCCAAATTATCCATAATACCCAATAAAAATAACTGCGGTGTAAATTTTATCTTTTTCTTAAAAATCTGCTGGATATTCCACCAAATCTTAATCCAAAAGGCTTTAACATCCCTACATGTCCACCAAATATGGTAATAAGTTGCATCCATATTATCACATCTCCAACATTTTGGTTGCAAATTCGGATACATGCAAGACAATTTTTGAGGATCAGAATGCCATCTATAAAACATTTTATAAAAGTTTTCCCTTAAATTCTGTGCTTGGGTGAACTTGACATTTCTTACCCAGATTACTTCCCAGGTTTCTAACATTATTGGTTCTTGAATATTTTGAGCCCATTTAATCATACAATCTTTAACTAGTTCTGTTTCCGAATCGAGTTCTATCAAAACACTATATATTATCCTAATATGGGCTCTACTTTGATCTTTAATCTATTTTATCAAGTTCACATCTTCTAAAATTAAACCCAATTTTCGATCTATACGCCATCTCTCAACCAACTGACAATATAAGAACCAGGACTGGAGTACATTATCCTGTCTTAACTCATCCAATGATTTAATTTGCCAGTCCTGTCCTCTTAACATAAGTAGATCTTTATAAACAATTCCTTCTAATTTTACACCCCTTATAATTCCTTGTATTGCATGTTCCGGAATAGCCCACATTGGAAT
>NW_015392539.1:0-13067 GCF_001527695.2 Protobothrops mucrosquamatus | reverse complement strand
AATTTTAGAATTTACCTTATAAGAATACTTTTTCCAAACTCTCAAAAGTGCAACTCTTAAAATATGAGATTTAAAAACATGATCAATTTTCTTATCAAAAAATAAATAAGCATGCCATCCATAATATAAATCCCAACCTTCAAGTACCAAAATATCTCTATTGGTTAAATTAATCCAATCACTAATCCAGGTTAAAACCCACCGCATCATAATATAATTTTAAATTAGGGGCTTTAAGTCCCCCTCTTTCCCGTGCATCTTGCAAAATTTTGAATTTTACCCTAGGTTTTTCCCCCTGCCAGATAAACCTGTTGATACCTCTTTGCCACTCTTCCAAATTTGAGTCCTTTTTTAAAATAGGTATCATCTGAAACAAAAAAAGGAACTTTGGGAGAACATTCATTTTTATTACTGAGATTCTTCCCAATAATGATAACTGTAATTTCTTCCACTCCGTCAAATCCTTTTGAACTTTGCTCCATAACTTGTCATAATTATTTTTATACAATTTAACATTAGAAGCAGTAATATCAACACCCAAATATTTCACTTTTTCACTATTTCAAAACCAGTTACATTACTTAAAGTCTCTATATCTTTCATAGACATATTTTTAGATAATATTTTAGTCTTATTATTATTTACTTTAAATCCAGACACCTTTCCATATTGCATCAATATCTGTATCAAATTTCTTGCCGAATCAATTGGTTGCGACAACGTAAAAACCAAATTATCAGCAAAAGCTCTAAGCTTATAGTCGTTCTTGCCCAAAGTTATTTCTTTTATAAATGAAGACTCACGGATCTTAATTAATAAAATCTCCAAAGTCAGAATAAACAGTAAGGGTGATAGTGGACAACCTTGCCTTGTATCTTTTTCAATTTTAATTGAATCTGTCAATCCTCCATTTACTATCACTTGCGCAAATTGTAGTTGATAGATAGCCTTTAACGCTGACAAAAATCTGTCCCCAAAATTCATTCTATCAACCAACCGTAACAAGAATTGCCAATCCAAATTTTCAGCATCCAAAAAAATAAAAGCCGCCGGAATTTGATTATTTTTATCCAAATACTCCAACAAGTTCACAATTTGTCTGACGTTATTCTTCATATATCTTCCATTTATAAATCCAGACTGATCCACATGAGTAATCCGTTTCAGTACTTGCATTAGTCTATTAGCTAATATTTTTGCAAAAATCTTATAATCCGTGTTCAATAAAGATATTGGCCTATAATTTTTAGGCTGAGTCATATCTTGATCCTCCTTTGGAATAAGTGAAATAAATGCACACCTCCAAGATGGTGGTATTTGTCCTCCCACTAAGATATCATTGAAAAGACATCTCAAGGGTTCTAACATTTCTTCAGACAGTTTTTTATAATAAATTGCAGTAAACCCATCTGTACCGGGGGCCTTGCCAACCTTCAATTGTTTAATTGCCTCTGTAATCTCTTCCAACACAATCGGGCAATTCATCAATCCTTTTTGATCATCAGTAAGACGAGGAAAATTTGCTTGTTGCAAATAATTGTCTATTTCAAAAGATTGTATATTCTCGGAGGCATATAATTTAGAAAAATATTCTGAAAAAGCCCTTTTAATCAAATCCTGTTGAAAAACTTCTTTACCCTTGTAATTTATTTTCTCAATGAGTCTTTGTTTTTGTTTCTTACATAATTGATAAGCTAGCCATCTTCCAGGTTTATCTGCATTGCAGAATGTATTGTGTTTCATATATTTCACATTAACAGCAATTTAGTCAGAAAGCAACATATTAAATTTTTCCTTCAACATTGCAATAGATGCCTTTAAGTTCTTATCCATTGGATTTAAGGAGAAAGCTTTTTCCTTTATTTTTATCTCTTGCTCCATATCTTTATACCTTTATTGCTGATTTTGTTTATAAGCAGAATTCATTGAGATTAAGGCACCCCTCATAACTGCTTTGCTTGCGTCCCACTCCATTGACATGGAGGTGCCTTTATTCATATTCAACATAAAAAAATCTTTTAAGTAATCTTTAAGTTTCTGCACATTTATTTCATAATTCAATAAATTCTCATTTAATCTCCAAGTCCTTCTACTACCTCCAGCAGTTGAAATTTCCATCCATACAGGACTGTGATCTGACAATATCTTAGAAAAAATCTTCACCTTCTTAACCCTAGAAATCAGATCATTGGTAATCAAAATAAAATCAATTCTGGAATGAGATTGATGCCTATCTGAAAAAAAGGTGAAGTCACTTTCTCCTATATTCCTCTCTCGCCATATATCTCTTAACTCAAGGTCTTCCTGTAATGCAAAAAAACTTTTAGGCAATTTAGCTTGCTTTGAGATTTTAGAAGAAGTCTTTTTATCTCTTTTCGGATCTATTACACCATTCCAATCTCCCATCATAATAACAGATTTATAATCCAATTGTATTATCTTTTGATGTAAAAGAGTATAAAATTGTTTTTGTTGTTGATATAAATTAGGTGCATATAAACCCACAAGAAGACATTTTTTCCCATTCAATATAATTTCAATGAACACAAATCTTCCTTCTGCATCAGCATCTATTAACTTTGGCATCAATTCCTTCTTAACATAAAGAACTACACCCGCTTTTTTCTTTGGAGCAGGGGCAATAAAATGTAAACCCAATTTAGGATTAAACAGGTACTTTTGATCTTTTGATGTAATTTGCGTCTCTTGTAAACATATAATATCATTCTTGTGTTGCTTCAAATAATAAAATATTTTCCTCCTTTTTTGTGGTGAATTCAATCCATTAACATTTAAAGCTATTAATTTAGCCATCCTTTGGCTTTTGAAGCTTCTGAAGCATCCCTTGCAGATCTATCATAACAGATCTTTTTGGTCTGGCCCCTCCCACTGGCTCCGAGGTAGTTGAATATGTTTGGGGCATAGCCTCTTTCTGCTGTTCTCTTTCCTTTCGCTTGCAAGCTGCACGTGTCATTCTCTGCTCTTTTGGATCATCCTTTGCCTCCAACATTTGTAAATTCTGAAAGTCTCCTGCAGATAACGACATAGCTCCAGGCAAGTCCACAATCAGTTGTTCCACTCTTTCTTCTGTTCCTTTAACTGGTGATGTAAAAGATGAATCAGCTTTCAGGACCGTTAGATAAAAATGTTTAGCCTTCTGAACTGTGTTAAGTCTGTAACGGTTCCCAGCATATGTCAAGGCCATTCCAACTGGTATTTCCCATCTAAAAGGCACTTGCTGCTTCTTCTTCAATTCTTGAGCTAAAAAAGCAAATTCCTTTCTTTTTCTTAAAATTTTTGAAGGTATTTCTTTCAAAAGTATAACATCTTGAGCAGCAATCTGAAATCTCTGTTGGTAAAAGGCTTGTATAATATCATTTTGACGTGTTTTTCTAGAAAACTAAACAACAACATCCCTGGGCTGTTTTCTCTGACGTGCGACTCATGAATTAACTCTAAATATTTTTTCTATTTCTCCATATATAATTTCAGGATCACAGTTAAAAACCAACGCTAAGGCAGCTGATATCTCTTCCCTCAATTTCTCTTGTACATCCTCTTTCAGCCCTCTGATTCTTATTGCGTATTCCATCTCTCTAAATTGTGTCATTACAATATCATTTTGAGCAATCTCTATACCCTCTTCTACTTTTTCTATTCTCTCCTCCATCCCTTCCACTTTCTCTCCCACTTCTTCCACACGCGCCTCTATACGATCCATATGAAAAGCAAAGCCTTGAAAAATTTGAGACATGTTCTCACACAATTCATCATTCTTTTTACAAAGAAGCTCTTCTGTCTCCACTCTCATTTGTTGCACTATTTGTTTAGACATCTGCATCAAGGAATCCTGCAAATCCTTCAAAGTAATATAAGGTGGAGGAGAGGGTGGAGGAGTTTTAGCTTTCTGATGCGTAGTTTGTACAACTGGGGAAGAAACAGCTGGCTTAGGTGCTGCAGAGGCTACAACACGTTTAGAAGCCATTCTTGAGTTTGAAAAATATCTTAATATACAGTCCAATACAGCAAGTAGTTAAGCAGATTTTTCTTGAATTTTTCTTTAATTTTTTAGAAATCTATACAGTCTTTACAGTGTAGCAATCCACAACCGGAAGGAAAGTGAAAGTTTCTCTTTAGAACAAAGAAGCGGCTGAGCCGCGGCCATTTTTTTTTCTCCCTTATCTGGAAGTTAACTTTCAATTTCAGTCAGTTGAGAAGAGTACTTTATTCTTCTGAGTCAAAGTTGTAATTTCTTTATAAAAAGTCCAGGTTTCCTAGACAACTCTGTCTGTTATAAATTACTCACATTTAAAATCTCAGAAAAAAGCATCAGAGGTGGAGACGGAGTCTGGCTTCGCTAAAATAACGAAGACATCCCGATCTGCGGAGGAACTCTGAGCTCCGGAGGAGTTCTCATCTTCGCCTCCCTGGGAGGACTTCTGACTCTTTTTAATGCAGTCGAATAAAATGGTAACATTACAGCCTCAGCCTTTTATCTTTACATCCTTAATACGTACTAGCCATTCTATAACAACAAAATCAAAGTTTCATTCTTTTTATCTCAAAAGAAAAAAATCCTGAAGCGGTTTCCAAGTAGAACCAAAGATGGATATTTTGGGTTTTTTTTTCATTAAAGCAATTAATTTTGGCATCTCTGCTATTCCATGAGTTTTTCCAGCCACTTCTCCATTATGGCAATTAAAATATTCTTCCATTTTTGTACAAAAAACATTCTTGCTACTCTCAACATATATAAAGCAAAGATCCAGATTGTTTTTCAATTTGTTTGCCTATTAAAACTAAAAGAAAAATCTCTGGTTTTATTTTTATACCCACTTTGAGAATCTTCCGCAGTAAAATATAAATCTTACTCCAGTATTTCTTTGCTTTGTCACAAGTCCAGCAAAGATGGTAAAAAGATTCTTGCTTACATTTACATTTTGAACATGTATTTGAATTTCCTTCATACATCTTTGGCCGGTTATCACGCATTAAATAGAATGATATATCATTTTATTAAAAAAATTCTTTTAAATTATAATTTAATAGAAATTTTAAACCTTTCATCCAAATATCTTCCAGTTGTTCAGGCATTATGTTATACGCAAAATTCTTTGCCATTTGATCAACATATTCAAATTCTTAATAGCTCCTTACCAGAGTTCCCTGGCATTCATACTATGTGGAGATGCTTCACTAATCTTTGTATAGTTGCTTATCCTTTCTAGAAGAAAGGTTTTGCAGAGCCATTTATTTCTTACTTCCCAGCCTAATTGATCGACACTGAGTGCTTTGCAGTGAGAAACCACTTCATGATGTGTGATGACCATTAATTCTTTTCTCCTTCATACGATTTCAAGTCCTTTACAATGGACGTCAGAGATCCTGAGAGAATGAGGCATCCACCAAATCTCCCTCAAGAACTGTTTTTCAGGAGGATCTCTCAGGAAGATCCAAATCAGGACACCTCAAGAGGTAATAATAAGGTCCTTCCACTCCTCTGATAAATTCTAACTTTCTTATCTTCTGTGTTTTCTCTTCGATCGCATATCTCCTCCCATTTCATTAATTATGCTTCCTGAAATTCTGTCTCCCTCACAGGGAAGAATAGAAGGAAGTTGGCTCTTTCTTTTGGGGGAGCGGAAACTGTGATTGAACCTCCAACTCAGGTAACAGAAGAACATTCATTTACTAAATTTGTATTTTCCTTTTACCTCAGGAAATCAGCTGATGTACATAGTACAGGTAGTCCTTGATTTATGACCACAATTGAAACCCAAATTTTTGTTGCTAAGCAACATATTTGTTAAGTGAACTTTGCCCCATTTTACGACCTTTCTTGCCACATGTGTTAAGTCAATGACTGCAGTTGTTAAGTTTGTAATATGGTTGTTAAGTGAATCTGGCTTCCCTATTGATTTTGCTCTGAGAACTTCACAAAAGGTGATCGCATGACCCGGTGACCCTGGAACCGTCATAAATATGAGTCAGTTGCCAAGCATCCGAATTTTGATCATGTGGCCATGGGGATGCTGCAACAGTTGTAAGTGTGAAAACCGGGCATAAGCCATTTTTTCCGGTGCCGTTGTAACTTTGAACGGTCACTAAAAACTGTTGTAAGTATAGGACTATCTCTACTGCCTTTTTCCATTGTCCCCTCTGCTTTTGTTTGGGGATTTTTTTAGGATTTTTTTTTAAGACTAGTACTTTAAAAACAAAACTCTTTTCCCTAATTATTTCCCAACATTTCAATAAATATTGTTTTACAGATATTTTCACGGCACCCATTATTTCTGTAATTCTTTGAGTTGCATTTGTGGAAGGATCCTCAAAATTATTTAAATATTTACACCGGGATATTACCATTTTTAAAAGCTTCATTTACAATCATTGATAAAATAAATGATTAAGAACAAAGATTTTTAAAATCCCAGGACAGTGGGATTTATTTGCCTCCAAATAAAAATTGTTCTGAAAGAGCACATAATCAAGGCCCTCCATTTTATTATTTACTGTCGTGTCAATGGCTCAGACTATTAGCAGTTTCCTTGCAATCTGAGGAGGGGCAGAGTCTCTGGATATTGAGAGCATCTGTCCAGTTTCTCATCTAAACTATGGAATCCTACTAAACATTGCCATTTACCTTAGTGCCTAGCTTTGCTTTGGGAATTTCTAAACAATAGGACAGATCCTATAGTCCCTCCTCAATCTGTTCCGTACTTTTTTGCCTTTCAGGAGGGTCTTCTGCCCTTTGAGGAGGTGGCTGTGTATTTCTCAGAGGAGGAGTGGTCTCTGCTGGATCCTCGCCAAAAAACGCTACATTGGGAAGTCATGGTGGACAATTATAAGAACGTGGCCTCTCTTGGTAAGGGTTTCCTATTCTGCAGTCAGACAGTTCAGGAAGACATTTTGTAGTTAGATGCCATGGATTACTTCTTATGAAATCATCTCCAAATAGATATCCTCTCCTCAGAGGGAGAAGGAAAAGTCATGCTGGTCTACTACTCCTAGGAAGAAAATAGGTCAATGGCATTCTGTTTAGATATATTCTATCCCATTTCTTTTTCTATTTCTATTTAAACACCTTACTGACAATTCCTTAGTTTGCAGTAATGCCAAACTCCATCACATAGATTTTAACTATTTTTGGCCCAGATACTTCCATATCAGTCCTATCAAGAATTGCCATTCAGGTTTTTTTATTTAATGCCTTTTACAAGTTTTTATGCCTCATGAATAGTGATATTATCATTTCTATACTAAACCATTATAATTATATAAATATACAATATATTGGAATCTGGCAAAATACCTGAAGGCAATTACAGGTAGTCCTCGAGTTACGAATATAATGGAGCCTGCCCATTTCATTCGTAACTCAAAAATTCAGGGGAATAAATCTTGTACCTCAAACAAGATCACTCCCTACTTTCACTCACATATTTGCTAATAGAATGCATTGGCAAATAGGCGGTTCATTATTTGCACATGAGGTATCTCAGGGTGGGGAAGGCCATGGAGGGCCTAGTGATGGAACAGGCTCCCAAGGCCTCCACGATTCACAAAGATACCTCATGCTTCCCCGTCAATTTCTGCCGCTCCAGATTTACTTACCTTGAAAAGATCCATCTCCTCTCTGCCAGGTTCCTGCTTTTCAAGGAGAGGAGATCAATGGAAGTTCCTGCATGCTGTAATATCGCATGAGTTCAGGCACCCATCCTCTTTTGAAGAGAATGGGTGCCTGAACTCTCACAGTGCTTGTGGTGCCTATCTCCTGCTCTTCCCCCCCCCCCAACTCTGGAGCCACATGGCCACTACCCCTGGCTTCTGTTCTGCCAGCGGAGGCCTGTAGATCAGGCTTCTGAAGGCCCGTGGAAGCATCCCCTGACCTCCTTTCTGGGCAGCAGCGGCCTGAAAAAGGCCTCCAATGCCTGGACTGGGCTTCCAGAGGCAATCGGAAGCCTCCCCCAGCTTCTGTTCCATTCTCTGTTGCAGAGAAAGAGGCCTAAACTACCGTGAGATCATTGAAAATCAGTAGCATGAGATCTCGCATCACTGATCTCACCTGATCTTGCGTTACTCTAGGCTTCCATTCTCTGCGAACGCACCAAAGGCCTAGAACAGCGAAGAAAGCAAAGGTGCGTACCCACAGGCCTAGTGCCTATGGAGACTGGGGTAGGGGGTAGGGAGGAAATAGCTAGGGTGAACGTTGCAGGGCTACTGTGGTTATTAGTAAGGGTGAATGACTTCCATAGTGTGGAAACATTTGCAATTTCAGGAGTTTTTCGTAAACACTACTGGTTGATTATTTCGTAAATTTGAACGTTCGCTAAGGGAAGGTTTGTAACTCGGGGATTATCTGTAATATGATTTCTGACAGGGTGATCTTTTTCTCTAACCTTTCTATCACTTTCATTTCTCTTTTCCTTTGAAGGTGATAATGACAACGACAATAAAGTCGCTGGAGAATTAATCAAAGTGTTCAAACAAAGAGACGTAATGGAGAAGCCTGCAATTCAAACGGGATTCCAAAGGCAGGAAAGAAACACTTCAAATAATTGGAATAAGGAAAGCTCATCTTCCATTGATGCTCAGATGCAGGACTTTATTGATCAACGGGGGGGAAAAAAGAAAAAATACATTAGGAAAGGTGCAAGACTATTCAAAGACACAGTAGATATAAATGAGCACCATCTATCCCAAGTCAAAGGACAAGATTATATATCCAAAGACAAAGGACAAAATTACAATGGGACTTTCTCACTTTCTCAAGAAAATGGGTCTCTTATGTCACAGAAAAGTTTTCACATGGGAGAGAAGCCAAATAAATGCACTGAGGATGGAAATAAGACTGTTTATAAAAAGATAAGCACAAAGGAGAAGCTATATAAATGCAGAGAGTGTGGAAAGGGCTTCAGCAAACCAAGTCATCTTACATCCCATCAAAGGATCCACATAGGAGAGAAGCCATATAAATGCATGGAGTGTGTAAAGGATTTCAGAACAAGCTGGGAACTTACATCCCATCAAAGGATCCACACAGGGGAGAAACCCTATAAATGCATGGAGTGTGGAAAGGGGTTTAGAACAAGCAGTGAATGTACATGCCATCAAAGGATCCACACAGGGGAGAAGCCCTATAAATGCATGGAGTGTGGAAAGGGCTTCAGAAAAAGCAGTAATCTTATATGCCATCAAAGTATCCACACAGGGGAGAAGCCCTATAAATGCATGGAGTGTGGAAAGAGATTCACCCAACATGGTAGTCTAGTATCCCATGAAAGAATCCACACAGGAGAGAAGCCATATAAGTGCATAGAATGTGGAAAGGGCTTCAAGAAACACAGTCATCTTACATCCCATCAATGGATTCATAAAGGAGAGAAGCCGTATAAATGTATAGAATGTGGAAAGGGCTTTACCCAACACTGTCATCTTAATTCCCATAAAAGACTCCACACAGGGGAAAAGCCCTATAAATGCCTGGAGTGTGGAAAAGGCTTCACCCGACATAATGTTCTTATTTCCCATAAAAGAGTCCACACAGGGGAAAAGCCATATAAATGCATGGAGTGTGGAAAGGTCTTCAGAACAAACAGTCATCTTACAGTCCATCAAAGGATCCACACAGGGGAGAAGCCATATAAATGCATGGAGTGTGGAAAGGGCTTCAATAACCAGAGTCATCTTACATGCCATCAAAGGATCCACACAGGGGAGAAGCCATATAAATGCATGGAGTGTGGAAAGAGCTTCATCCGACATAATGTTCTTATTTCCCATAAAATAATCCACACAGGAGAGAAGCCATATGAATGCATGGAATGTGGAAAGGGCTTCAGTCAACACAGTAAACTTACATCCCATCAAAGTATACATACAGGGGAGAAGCCATATAAATGCATGGAGTGTGGAAAGGGCTTCAGGACAGGTAGTGAACTTACATCCCATCAAAGGATACATACAGGGGAGAAGCCCTATAAATGCATGGAGTGTGGAAAGGGCTTCAGGACAAGCAGTGACCGTACATCCCATCAAAGGATACACACAGTGGAGAAGCCCTATAAATGCATGGAGTGTGGAAAGGGCTTTACCCAACATGGTCATCTTATTTCCCATAAAAGAATCCACACGGGAGAGAGGCCACATAAATGAATGAAGTATGGAAAGGGCTTCTGCCAACACCATACTCTTTACTTCCCATAACATCATTCATAGATGTGAGAAGTCAATCCCCAAAACAGAGACAAATTTGGGTGAGAATGAATGCTAATTATTGATTTAGTGGTCTCAGTCTCTGGATTTCCAATATACCCAGACTGAACTCTGAAAAAAGGGTTTTTATGTTTCACACTCCTGTCGCCCCTAGAGAGATGAATTTAGTAAGAAAACAATGTGCATATGCTATTATAGTTATGATCTGTATTTTTGAATGTATCTGTTTATAGCTTCATTTTATTTTATTATTTAGAAATGAGCTTCCTGCTTCCCAGCTGTCATCATTCTCCCACTTGGTCATAGTTCTCAGAGGGATGTGAAGACATTTAAGAGGTGCTGCTTCCCCAAGCACAAATGAAAAAAAAAATCAAATGTTCATCCTTGGTGTAGAACTGAGATACCCCAAAAGTAATCGAATTTTCATCCTTCGTGTAGAACTGAAAGCTGAGTCAACTGGTATCTATGCAGAAGCAGGGAACATTATTCAGTCAAAGGCTTCATGATATGAGGGAATTGTCATATACACATCAGTGTTTGGCATCTGTGAAGAGCTGAAAGGATGCACAATTCTTCCCTCACAAAAGGAGCCAGAATGACCAGAAGCCCCCCCAAGTGGTTGTACAATTTTTTTTCAAACATATTATGGCCATGTTTTGCTCTTCTATAGTGTGATGAGGACTAAAAAGAAGTCTACATTTGATTTAAATAAAATTAAATATCAGTGGCGTGGTTATGTTCTTGTTATATATTATACCCTTAGAATATAGTTGCCTTCAAAATACATTAACGCACTAAAAATTTTGGAAGGATTTGGAGGGGGCATATATCAGGATTTGAGAAGCTCATGTTGGTTTATTCAACTTAATTACAGTACTTGTCAGTAAAAGTTCTGGGTCAAGCTGGCCAATAAAGAGACTGAAAAGAGCAGAGAAATTAACTCAATTCTTTCTAACCCCTTTTTTCTCTCCATTTCCATTCTTTCATTCATTAACTAAATCTTTTTTTTCCTTTGCATTGTCGCCTCCGTATCCAGAGAAATCTCTTCAAACTACTGGAATCTTCAGGTCTTGTGGTTGGAGGAGAATTTGTACTTATGTTTCTCTCTGTTTATTTATGATCTGTGGATTGATGGGTTCCAGTATCATTGCTAGGGTTGGTCCAGATTCTTTCTTACCTCTGAAAGGCATTTTTGGGTCGTAGAGGTAAGCCAGAAGGGATAAGGCCTGTTATAACCCTGAACTTTATTTCAGGAGCTGCTAATGTTTCACCATCTTCTCCTGTCTCCAAGTCATACTTCCTGAGATGTATTCCCTACGTAACCCGTACACAAATGAGTGGTGATTTTTTTTTGCCTCATGGTACAATATTCATATTCACTTTTCACTATTTGCCTATTTGTGTGATTTATTTAAACTGTTAAGGTTTTACGTAACCCTACAAACGTTTTTGCTCTACTCAGAAATTTCAAAGACACAAAAGAAACTCCTGAGCCGAGGTTTCAGCAAAGAAAAGCAACTTTATTTTGGCCAAAATAGAGCTGGGTAACCTCCTTCTTCATGGCTGTTTAGAGGGATGAAGGCACACCATTCCTTCTACCTTTTATACTTGTTCAGAACAAAGAGATCCAGGTCTCTTTACCAGGAGCAAGGAAGCACAGAAAAACAAATTCCAAAATGATGACTCATATACATCAATCCAGGTTCCATCCCTAACTCATTTCTCCCCTCATTTCTTGGACCACTGAGCCTTACATTGCTCTTTTCATGTAAGCAATCTCCTGAGAAAATCTCCTGTATATTTGACATGAGACACTTGCTTTTATGTAAGTAATTTCCTTATATGAGGCACCTATAAGGTTACTTGCTCATAAGCAAATTTATATATAATAGCTACAAACTAACACTATTAATATCAAGCTTAAACATAATAAAATCATAAACACAATATAAGGTCCCCTCAAAACTGCATTCCCTCAGCAATATTTAGAAGAACATGAACAAGGTCACTAGGAGATCAAGTCACTAGAAGATCAAAGAGGTTTGCAATTCCCCAGTCCTGCTATCTCCATAGGTCATTCATAAAGGCAACCAATAAAATTTGCATGTTGTATTCCAGCCAGAAACTGATGGCCAGGCAGCCAAATAATTTGCATCCTATAAAGCTCTCTGCAGTTGCAAAGCACCAACCCTTTCAGGCAAGCCAGGCCAGAAATGGGACACTACAAAGTCTATTAGAGAGGTATGATAGCACCTTCCTTAAAAATAGAAGAGTGGATATGGGTGTGGCGCTGTCAAAAGTAATTGGATTAAGAAGGGTTATTGATCAGAGGGGAAACAACAACCTCCTTCCTGGTGGAAAAATGCACTCTTTATAATGCCTTAGTAAGGCCACACTTGGAATACTGCATCCAGTTTTGGTCACCACGATGTAAAAAAGATGCTGAGACTCTATAAAGAGTACAGAGAAGAGCAACAAAGATGATTAGGGGACTGGAGGCTAAAACATATAAGGAACGGTTGCTGGAATTGGGTATGTCTAGTTTAATGAAGAGAAGGACGAGGGGGGACATGATAGCAGTGTTCCAATATCTCAGGGGCTGCCACAAAGAAGAGGGAGTCAAGCTATTCTCCAAGGCGCCTGAAGGCAAGATGAGAAGCAATGGATGGAAACTGATCAAGGAGAGAAGCAACTTGGAACTGAGGAGAAACTTCCTGACAGTTAGAACAGTTAACCAATGGAACAACCTGCCTCCAGAAGCGGTGAATGCTCCAACACTGGAAGTTTTTAAGAAGAGACTGGACAGCCATTTGTCTGAAATGGTGTAGGGTTCCTGCCTGAGCAGGGGGTTG
>NW_015392538.1:15366-17827 GCF_001527695.2 Protobothrops mucrosquamatus | reverse complement strand
CCGTCTTTCATACATCTATTTGATGTATGTATTTGATGCAGCTCCAGAGTATATAGGCGGCGTGGTGGCTCGGCGGTTAACGACACTGGACTTGTCAGCTGGAAAACCAGCAGCCCATGTTTGAAACCCAAACACCACATGGCGGGGTGAGCTCCCGGCCTCATCCCAGCTCCTGCTGACCTAGCAGTTTGAAAGCATGCAAATGCGAGTAGATAAATAAATAAGTACCGCTTTGGTGGGAAGGTAACAACGCTCTGTGACGTCATTCTGGCCACATGACCCTGGAAATGTCTTTGGGCAGTGCTGGCTCAATGGCCTTGAAACGGAAATGAGCACTGCCCTCTATAGTCAGCAACGACTAGCAGAGTAAAATCCACAGGGACTCCTTTATTTTTATCAGAATATATGCAGATATATTTCAGTACTTCAGCCAAGTACCTTTGTGTGCCATTAAAATAAAATATTTTAAGATTAATAATCTTAAATATATCTCAAAGTAATTTATTTTCTCCAAGCTTCAAGAGGTATAGTTAGCAAACACTTCTTTGTGATCTTTCTAAAATGGTAATTGTGAATTTTAAAAGGTTTTACAGATCTGGAAAGAAGATGATACCGACTTGGATAAAGTTTTTAAAGCCACAGTAAGTACTGATAATATATTTTAAAGTAATTATCTCATGCAGCTAAACACTGAATTCAACAAAGAATTCCATTGAAGGAAGATGGAGATTTTTGCTTGCAATGATTATTTAATTATATTTTTCCTTCAGTTCAAAACCTCAGTGGAGAATTGAAAGGCTGCTCAGAAAATTATGCAGAATTGTGTAGAGTATTGCAGAGATATCAGGAATTAGTAATAATACCAATTTTTCTTTCTTCTCCCCCTCCCTATGTTGGTCCATAACCATAATCAGACTGTACTCTTTTACACATCACAGTGGGATGTCCTTCATCAAAACAGGGACCAAAAGACAAGATTATCTCCAGAAATAAAAAAAAAAAAGTAGATCAGCTCAATTGAGTAGAATCCTATTGCCAGTGAAGATTCTTTCTTTCAAATCATAATCAGATTTGTTTTGTTGGAACAAGAAAATATTTCCATTTTGGAAAAGTGAATGAAAAGCAAGTGACATGAATCTTGTGCAGGTTCACTTATCTAGAATTGGAATGAAGCTTATTCCCCTGCTCACTAGGAGTATAAGATTTTCGAAGCTGGATGAACAAAATATATCATTAGAATAAATATTTATTTTCACAGGGAGCCCTTTCATTTGTTGCCATATGTATATATGAGTATATGTCTCATTTCTTTTCTTTTTATTATTTATCTTGCAGCTGTCATCAGATGTATATCGGATACATTCATTACCACACACTGAACCCTTAGTCCTGTTCAAGGGTGGAGCTGTTAAGAGTTTGGATGCTTTGCTAGCAGATCCAAAACAAGAAATTGAAAATGTTATTTCCAAAGAAATTATTAGGTGAGTGCCACACTCCCTGTAGTAACTTTAAAATTCAAAATTTAATAGTGATCCTGATATTTCATCAAATGAAGGAATTGAGATTCTTTTCTCACTTGAATCTAATCATAGAAGATGCCCTCTTCTTTCTGCTACATCCTCATGATATTACCTTATCTTGACCCCAATCCATAACACAATGCTTGGTAGCTGCAGTAAAGTCCAGTATTATATTTGATTGCATTTTTTTTCCTGTAGCAATAACCATGTATTTTATTTTTAGATGGAGTGATGCTTTAATTGGAGTTAAAAGGAATGTTCTTTTATTTATTACTGAGGAGGTGAGTATTAAATCTTAGATAGTTGTAAAGTAGTCAAATGCTAGATATTTTATGTATGTGGCTAGGTTGCTGCTTCTAGTAAGATAATAGTTATATACAGTGGGGGAAAAAGTATTTAGTCAGCCACCAATTGTGCAAGTTCTCCCACTTAAAAAGATGAGAGAGGCCTGTAATTGACATCATAGGTAGACCTCAACTATGAGAGACAAAATGAGAAAACAAATCCAGACAATCACATTGTCTGTTTTGGAAAGAATTTATTTGCAAATTATGGTGGAAAATAAGTATTTGGTCACCTACAAACAAGCAAGATTTCTGGCTCTCACAGACCTGTAACTTCTTTTTTAAGAGGCTCCTCTCTCCTCCACTCATTACCTGTATTAATGGCACCTGTTTGAACTTGTTATCAGTATAAAAGACACCTGTCCACAACCTCAAACAGTCATACTCCAAACTCCACAATGGTGAAGGCCAAAGAGCTGTCGAAGGACACCAGAAACAAAATTGTAGACCTGCACCAGGCTGGGAAGACTGAATCTGCAATAGGCAAGCAGCTTGGTGTAAGAAATCAACTGTGGGAGCAATAATTAGAAAATGGAAGACATACAAGACCACTGATAATCTCCCTCGATCTGGGGCTCCACGCAAGATCTCACCCCG
>NW_015392538.1:6395-14987 GCF_001527695.2 Protobothrops mucrosquamatus | reverse complement strand
GCTTCGTAAGAAGCATTTCAAGGTCCTGGAGTGGCCTAGCCAGTCTCCAGATCTCAACCCCATAGAAAACCTTTGGAGGGAGTTGAAAGTCCGTGTTGCCAGCAACAGCCCCAAAACATCACTGCTCTAGAGGAGATCTGCATGGAGGAATGGGCCAACATACCAGCAACAGTGTGTGCCAACCTTGTGAAGACTTACAGAAAACGTTTGACCTCTGTCATTGCCAACAAAGGATATATAACAAAGTATTGAGATGAACTTTTGATATTGACCAAATACTTATTTTCCACCATAATTTGCAAATAAATTCTTTCCAAATCAGACAATGTGATTGGATTTGTTTTCTCATTTTGTCTCTCATAGTTGAGGTCTACCTATGATGTCAATTACAGGCCTCTCTCATCTTTTTAAGTGAGAGAACTTGCACAATTGGTGGCTGACTAAATACTTTTTTTCCTCACTGTACCATTCTTGATGTGTTATTGATGCATCTTTGTATTGTTTTATTGTTGATGTATCTTTTATTTATATCAGTACAATAAGTGTTGTGACAGAGTTCCCAGTCCTTGGACATTGTTATAAAAATGTTCAGCTCTATTTTTCAGTATCGCCAGATATTGACTTTCCGAAGGCTGAATCACTTTAAACACCAGATATGCATTTGAGAACTTTGTTTTATTTCTTTATTTTTATTGCATTTATATCTTCTGCAGTCAGATGACTCTTGGCAGTTTTATGAGGACTAAAGATTTGATCAAATGTTCAGGTGATCTGTAAAAATCAAGTGTTTCTCTTTATTTTTTTAAAAAAAATCCAGATGTCAGTGTTATGGATCTGATCAACTGACTTCTGTAAAATATTCCTGTGCACTAGATAATTAATAGGATGTTTTTTAAACAATATAATGAAGCAGTGTTCAAATGTAGAAAAGCTATTTTAATTTCGGTAATTGACCAAATTTAATTTTTAAGAAATTCTTCTGCTAAAATACCATGTTTATGAACCAGCCCTTGCCTTGGGTGAAAGAAGATAGTTTTTCTGTTTGGTTCATCTTCCTAGTTCTTACAGATACAAAGATAAGAAACTCTGCAGATAGTCCTTGACTTATGTCCTTTTGTGTAGCAACCATTCAAAATTATGATGCTGCCGAAAGATGTGAATTACAACCCGTTGAACATTATACACATTGCCAACAACCATTGCACTGTATCTGCAGTCACAGGAACACTATTTGTGACCTTCCCAGCTAGCTTCCAACAAGCAAAGTCGGGGGGGCGGGGAGAGCCAGATTTGCCTAACAGTCGCATGATTGCTTAATTACCATGGTGATTCCCTTAACAACAGTGGCAAAAAAGGTAATAGGAGCAGGCATGACTTATTTAACAACTACTTTGCTTAGCAGTGGAAGTTCCAGTGACAATTATAGTCATAAGTCAAGGACTACCTATACATTATTTAGAGTGCCTTCCTTTGACACTGCTTTTTTCACAATGGCTATATTGGCATGTGTTTCATATTGGATTATCATTTCTGTTACTTAATTGGTACTTCAGTTCCCTTGGGTATGAGATGTAAACTATTATTAGCTTGCTTTGGTGATATTTTCATGAGCTAGAAAGAGATATTAAAAAAGCCTTTATTTTCAGGATGGGAATTACTTCATATATGTGCAGCATTGCAATCCATACATCCTTCAGAGGTTTAAATTTGGACAAGGAGTTGGGTCATCTACTGCCCTGAGCTTTGCGGCATATTTGAAAAACACGGTTATCACACTCTTTTGCTTGTGTAAGTGTAACTGTATTTTCTAATTAAGTTTAATTTTAAAACAGAGTCCCAGTTTAATGACAGTGTTACTTTAGATACCAAAAAACCCCCGAGAGAGTGCTTTGTAAATATGTGTTCTGCTCATTAGTCAGGAGTTTACAAATAGTCTTATTTTCTATTATAGCCATATAAGCATAAACATATAAAATGCATTTAGTTCTGGACGCTGATTAGAATTACATGTGATGCTAAACATTGTTTTAGTAGTCTTAGTATTTTGGAGAAGTCATAATGGCCTGGTTCGCCCATAACATTAAGCATAAACTATGACTTACAAATTACACTAGCAAAACTCCCACCAGCAAGAATGAATTAAAGCAGAGGTCCCCAACCTTTTGGGCACCAGGGACCAGTTACGTGGAGAGAGGTTTTTCCGTGGACCAGAGGGGGCGTGGTTTTGTGTGCTGCCTGCATCCTGTGGATGGGGCTTTTTTTTGTGCAGACTGATTGCTGGCATACCGCAGCCGGTACTGGTCCATGGACCGGAGGTTGGGGACTCCTGAATTAAAGCACATCATAGTGCATGATGTGGATCAATATTACAAGAGAATGGTACTTGTTTTTATTTATTTGCTCCTTTAGATATTGAATATTTAAGGCTGTTTTAGGCTGTGTGGGAGGATTGTATGTAAATGCTTGGCCAGCTATATTACTCTAGGGTTGATTGTTACTAGTCATTTTAACATAGACAAACATGGCAGGGAAATAAATTTGCTTCAGCTTTTGGAAGTAATCTGGCAAGTGACATTATTTTTAATTCTTTGATTAGTTTCTTAGCTAAGGCTTGGGTGTGTTTGTGTGCATACGTGAACTACATATACCAGTGGAAGAAGTTCATAGATCTGTAATAACTGACAGTTCTAGTTTTCTTGTTTATTATTGTAAATTAAGATGTGACTTGAATTTTGTATACAGATTCCAATGGCTGTGTGTATAAGATTCTGATACCACTACAAGAGAATAAAACAGAAGATACACAGATTTTACCAATATCAGTTCTGCTCAAACTCAGTGTGAGTGGAAGTATTCTTAAAGGAACTTCAATTGTGATTCTTGATAAAGATCATATTGCTGTAACAGGATGCCTGGATCCCTCAGAAAGTAATATCAAAGGTAAGCAATTGAACAATTCAACTGAAATAACTTAGATTAACAATTGGATCAAAACAAAAGGAAAACATCCAAGAAACATTTGGAAAAGCATTAACAATAAGGACCATGATATGTAGAATTAAAAAATAGTGGAATTTGATTGGAACTTACTGATAATCAACAGCGAGGGAAGTCAGGAAAGATTCCACAAGGTGATAGAAAATGAGACACTGATTCCAGAAAACATTATTCTTTCCAATGCTCTAGTGCAGACCTGGGCATTTTACAGCCCACGGGCCAATCCAGCCCATAGCAGCGGGGGGGGGGGGCATAGTGTCAGCAGCACCAGGGATGGTGGTACGGCATCTGTGGTGGTGGGGGCAGGGTATCCGCCCTCCACAACAGTCCCAATTTCTCATGTGGCCCCTTGAGAAATTAATTGTCCACCCCTACCCTATTGCAATGAGACACTTGATTATTAATAGCATTCAGCAAAAATGATCTGATGTGGTAACTACTGTGGGGGTCCAGTATATTTGCCAGCATACTTTTAATTAGTTTCCAAGTGACGTTTTATAAATGAGAACTGTGCATATGTAAATTGCTCACTGTTTGATGAGTTTCGTGTTTCCTCTTGGTAGACTGCTTTTCAATATGGAATATTAAGTTTCAGACTCTGGAAGCATCAAAAGATTTGCCACAAGGAACAACAGGACAAGTAAGCTGAGACCAGTTATTTCATTTTAACATATCTATGACAATTTTGTCATAATAGAAACCCATGCTTATCTAAGAAGAAATGTCCGTGTTTTAAAATGTTTCCCTTTCGCCAATGAATATATATAAGTGAAGCTGAAGCCTAGGTGCTCCCTTTTCTTACCTTGCTAAGGGAGAATAGAACAGAATAGAACACCCAAGCATGATTAAACACAGAGAATTTGTCTCCAGTGCAGAAACTCTTAGTATACATGCAAAACATCATGTAATTTTTAATTTGATTGATGGAGGAAATAGTTTAATACATGGGGAATTAGCACATTAAATATACTTAATTCAGTAACAATTAATTAAAAATTAAATTCAATCAGCTTTCACTTTGCTTTGGCTTCATGTTTTTTTTTAGAGAGTGCTACCATTCTATTCAAAATCAAATACAGCTTGATAAAGGTTGTGTATGCCATGTGAATATAATTGTTTTGTAATGAAATAAAGCAGTGATTTTCATTATTTTGTAAAGTGGAATTAGACATGGGTTAGACCAGACATCAGAGAAGGTGGAGCATTGAGCCAATTGCTCTTCTCCCAACCCAGGTTTTCAGATTATTTTTGCTGGTTTTCTTTGACTAATATCCAACTAATTGGCAAAATGAGCAATAAAAGGATGTCTATGAAGGGTAATTCCTCAAACAGACGAATTAAAGATTTGGATGAGTCAGAAAAACATGGCAATGGAGGAAAACATTAACAAAATTAATTAAAAATAAATTAAAATCAATGTAAGGATAATGTGAACTGAAAAGCAAGCTTAACATAATGCGCTTAAATATGTCCTGTGTGTGTTGGGAGAAGGGATCGCCCAGCGGTCATGTTACAGGAATCATATATATCAGATAAGATTTTGAAAAGATTATTTTTGGTGGGAGGGACTAGCAAGTCAAAAGGGGTAGCCATTTTATTTAAAACCAATAAAGTTTTACAGTAGAAAAAAGATAGGACTTATTTTAATTGAAGGAATAAAAGTATAAATAACATTGGCCTCTAAATGTATATCAGATGATACTCAATCAGGATTTACACAAAAAATTAGAAAAGCTCTGAATAAATTTGGCTGGCAGAATTTCGTTCTAGAAGGCAGTTGAAGTATTTGCTGGTTTACAAGTGATAGAACAGGTTGTTAGAAAATAGAAGGCCACCTTAGCATTAAGAGATTGCCAAATTTGATACAACTGCAATAAGGTAGTCCTCGACTTATAACCACAATGCATTCACTAAGTGAATCGCTAAACAAATCACATAATGACCCCATTTTACAACCATTTTTACCGTGTTTAAGTGAAACACTTTGATTGTTAAGTGAATCATGGTGTCATTAAGCGAATCACATCATTAAGCTATTCCAGCTTCCCCAATTGATATTGCTTCTCAGAAACCTTCTGGGAATGTCACATATGATAATCATATGACTGGAGGATGCTGCAACCAATTGTAAATGCGAGCCACATACCTAGTGCCTGAATAGTAATCACATGGCTGCAGGGGTGGTGCAATAGTAGTACCTTTGAGGACAGGTTGTAAATCATTTTTTCCAGGACCATTCTAACTTTGAAACATCATTAAACAAACAGTCCATAAGTTGAAGTCTACCTGTACAGTTTATTGATATTTAGAATATTATGCATCAATTAACAAAAAGTCTATTCTACTTATTTGGTCCAGTAATTTGGGGGTTTAATTTGAATGTCAAAAACCAATTTATTTAATTCTAATTTGCTATATAATTGCAAATAAAATATTTTGCCTCAGAATGTGGGCGATCTTTTTTTTTTTTTTTTTTTCAAAAAATGGCAGTTTTATGAATGTTAACCATAAAATGAGGCACCATGAAGGCAGTAAAAGATGAATGTTTTAAAATCAAATAAACAGAATTTATCAGAACTCTACAAAGATGATGAATGTATCACATTTCAGAATTAAGGATTTGTGGATAAGTTATAACGAACACTATTTTATTAGTATCTACAGATATTTTGGAAAGTGATAAGAACAATTACTACATAATATTAGCCAAAAGGTTTTGTGGAATAAAATCCCAGAACAGCAGAACACCAATACTGGAAGGAGCTGGCCTAACTAATGGGTTCCATAGATATTTCTGATACAGGGACGCTAATGTCAGGTACAAGCAACTGGAGCCATCCATAAACAGCTATAATAAGCAGTTTTATTGTTCTCTGCCTAAGTTACAGGAATCTCCCCAGATTGCTTGCCTTCCTCTGGGAAGGACCAGATAAGGCTTCATGGATCTTATGGGAGATCAAACTTACGCCACTTGCGACTGTGCAAGGATTCCAAACTGGGTCCCTGCTTGACCCCTCCATCCAGCCTTGCTGACAATTTCCCAACACAAAACAGGATAAAAACCTTTTATAAGACAAAGCTTGGTAAAAGTATGCAACTCTATGAGGAAAATAGTAAGTCTAAAAATATCACCATTAGTCTCTCACCTAAATGGTTTTTATGTTGGAGATAATTATAGTAAGAAAAGTGTAATTGCATATCCAAAAATGGTCCACTCAGACCTCATGAATAAATTAAAGATACAGCAAAAATTACTCAGCAAAGGCTGGAATGTATTACGGCTGACATATCTACAAATTGCTGGAAGAATGAAATCTGGCCTCAAAAGGAAAACATTTTTGTTCAATACTAAAAAATTAAAAATTAATAGAAGGAGCATATCTAAGCCTGAGAAACAAGGAAAATGGATAGTTCCATTTTCAAAATTACATTATTTTGAAGGCAAATCATTTGGGACATACTAGCTTCATAATTTGAATATTCAGCAAGGCAATGGACACAGCTACAAAATATATAAAAGACAGACAGAGCCATGAGCCATTTTTTTCTTCTTTTAGAAATCAAAAAAAGCTACATTTGGGTCTGAAAAAAAAGACATGCACCTTTGATAATGGGCATCTCCCTCCTAAGCCTTTTATTGATATTGTATATCCAGGATCCTATCATCAGAACAGGTAACAACTAAAGCCTTAGAGGAATCCCTGTTTCAATAGAGTAAGATACTTCTACTGTAATAAGAGACCAGGTAATAATGAAGAGGTTTGAGTTACAGATAAGTTTCCCTCTCTCCTGGCTAACATAGCTCTGTCCATGTATGATATGCCATATGCTAAACAAACAAACGTAGCTCCAACATAAATCTTCTCTGAATAGAAGCCTTTTTAAATAAAATTAACTTACCGCATTTAGATGATATACAAAAATCTTTTTTGCTCCTCTATCCACAGTAGAGATTCAACAGATAATGTTAAAAATGGCAAGTGGCAAAACACCAGGACTAAATAGGTTTCTTATCTAGTATATAAAATATAAAGGAGGTCACATTTCGTTATTTAATTTCTTCTGAAAAATTAATCATTAATTAGCCTTTCCAACCCAAAAGCACCATCTGAATGATAATAAAGATAAAAGGTGGAAGCGTATATGTTCACTAATTATTTTCTGCTGGCATACCATATATATATGTATGTATGTATTTGTTTATTTCAGTGTTGGGCTTATGATAATAAGCTATTCATAATACATGGCAGAGAATTAGAAGTAATCCTATACAAGTGCGAAACATCCTCTTTGGCTGCTGCAGTTGGAAAAAGCAAGGATACATACATTTCTGGTAGGAATTTAACTGCAATGTTTTTCAATTATAGCAGTAGCAGTAGCACTTAGACTTATATTCAGCACCCTCTAAGCCAGGGGTCCCCAACCCCCGGTCCGTGGACCAGTATCGGGCCACAGCATGCCAGCAACCGGTCTGCACAAACAAGCAAAGCCCCATCTGTAAGATACAGGCAGCACACAAAACCACGCACCCTCTGGTCCACGGAAAAACCTCTCTCCACTGAACCGGTCCCTGATTCCCAAAAGGTTGGGGACCTCTGCTCTAAGCGGTTTACAGAATCAGCATTATTCTATATATAAAATAGTAAAGTGCTTTTGGAAAATTACATGTTAACCATTTAAACCAAAAGGATTTATCTTATGCTTTGTTTATTATTAGAAGGCATAGTTGAGCAGTGCGGTGGCCTAGAAGTGAAGATGTTCACCTCCCATTCAAAAGGTTGAGAGTTCAATCCTAGGCAGCCCACAAATGTTACTTTATCAGGGTGCAAAGAGAAAATACATGCTGCAAACTCCGTGTAGGCATCAGGAAGGGCATTTGGCCAGTAACTGCTCAGCGCCATTCAGTCTCCCCGACTCCACCCCGATAAAAGGGATTACAGGATCATAAAAAGAAAAAAAAATAGGGGGCATGTTTCTTAGGCTTTTTAGTACAAAAGCTGTAATGACTTCCTCCAAGTTCTAAGAATGCAATTAATAAAGCTGGTGACAATTCTCTTCCTGCTTATTTCTTAAGTATAACCAATTGTAATATTTATTAGTCAATTAATTGAAAGTTGTGAATTGATTTTAAAATGCCCCACTAAAAAGGTTTTTTAATGATTGAAGTTCATATGTGTTTGTGGTTCTTTAAATGATAAGGTAGGGGAGCTACTGATCAGCTTACAACTTAAAAGAGAGGAGAAATTTGCACTGTGGAAAAAGAGAACAGGCAAATATGAAAATGAGGAAGTTCATGCAGGACTTGGATGCTGTGGGAGGCTAGCATAAAAAAATAATAGGACTGGCCATGCTTTAAAAATGTTTCAGAAGAGATATTCCAGAATATGTGGTAGTGCAGCACCTTTTTAAAAGCACCCACATCTTTTTTGAAAGGTCATACAGAAGCCTGAAGAAAATTGCATGTTTAGTTTTTAGGATTGTGGGACCAAGGTCTATTTCTTGCTGCTTATATTTCTCTTTCAACACTGCAGTATTATTTCTATTAAGAAATCAGGGGAAATAATCCAATTAAATAACCAGGTAATCTTCTATAGC
>NW_015392538.1:0-4154 GCF_001527695.2 Protobothrops mucrosquamatus | reverse complement strand
GATTTGGCATTTTTGTCTGCCCATTGAGTCCTCCCCAAGGACCTGGGATAAGCAGAGGTGGATGTTTGGTAGTGTTGCAGATATATCGGCGCAGGATGTAAGCTGTTCCGAATAAAGTTGCCTTTTGCATTTGATGGATGGTGAATTTGCCAGTGCCGATGTTGTTCAAATGGTGCTCCAGTTATTTTGGGGATTGCATCCAAGGCGCCTATTACCGTTGCTTTCTTTTGCCACAGTTATTCTATTTCTATAATATTTATAATATTATTTGGTTCATCGCAGTCAGCCAGATGTTCATACTGGATTTGGTATTTTTAATCCACCTATCAAGTCCTTCCCAAGGACCTGGGATAGGGAGATGTTGGTGATTGATTGATTAATTGATTGATTATAAATATTTATAGTATAATAATACATAATATCCACATAATGTTGAAAATTTCTTCAGATTTTAACTCACCTCCTCCAAACAAACCAATAAGCAACATTCACTAGTCTAATCCTAACCGGGAAGTTGGGAGGGGAGGGATGTTTTTGTTCTTTTGTGATTTTAACTCATTTTAAACTCTTGGCCAGGGGTCTTCAAACTTGGCCTTTTTATGACTTGTGGACTTCAACTCCCAGAATTCCTCAGCCAGATGTGCCTGGCTGAGGAATTCTGGGAGTTGAAGTCCACAAGTCATAAAAGAGCCATGTTTGAAGACCCCTGCTCTTGGCAGTGCCTTGACAAATACATTGTTTCTCTTAGCATGATTTTTGGAAGTGGTTTGTTATGGCCATCTCCCTAGGGCTAAGAGAAAGTGACTAAGTCACCCAGATAGCTTTATTCCTAAGGCAGCACTAAAACCCATACAGGTAGTCCTCGAGATATGATCACTTGTTCAGCGACTGTTCAGAGTTATGGCAGTGCTTAACATAGGGGTTTATGATTGGTCCTCAAAGTTCTGGCCATTGCAGGGCCTCCACAATTACTTAACTGCCAAACAACTCGCATTTAAGAATGGTTCCAGTGTCCTGTGATCATGAAATTGCGATTTGCCAATTTCCTGCCAATTTCCCGCTGGCAAAGTCATTGGGGAAACCTATGGGCAAGGTTGTAAGTCACTTGGGTAAATCTCCCCCTACCCAGCCTGTCTTTGAACACCCCCTCCTTTCCCCCTTTGCTTTCTTACACCCAGAGCACCCTCCTTCCCCCCTCATTCACACACACACACACACACACACACACACACACACACACACACCATCCTTTCCAGGCCTCTCTGCTTTCTTGTGCACCTGAACCCTCTTTCCCTGGCCTTCCTGCATTTGCACCACACCCCAGCACCTCCCTTCCTCGACTCATGCATGATTTGCCCCGCACCTCTCAGGGCCTAATTTTGGTTTGATGAAATAGAGGCATCCAAGCCACATCCTGTTCTATTAGCAATTTTGGCATAATCTAATAAGAGCCAGTGATGGTATATTTCTTCTCTTTTGGATCCATTCTGGAGTGTGGGTTTTTGTGGTACAGAAAAGACACTTTTAAATGTATTTGTTACATTTGTAGTGGGTAAAATCACTGCTGACATACGTGTTAAGAATGCCTGGGACACATGATCCTTTTCATCTGATAATGTCTTTCTTACATTTACCCAGATGGTACCTTCATAATAAACGAATCAGGGTTTCTTGTTAGAATGTGAGATCTCACTGAAGACATAATCTCTGATTCCTAGTTTTGGAGGAATGTTATCTACTTGTTTCAGAGAATCTTAATTTCTTTGTCAAATATTGCAGTTGAGGTCAAGAAAGAATGCTCAAGAAGGGACCCTGACAGTGGAACAGCTTCTTAACATTATTAAGGTAATTATGAACACTCCCTATTGAAAGAAAAGGGCGGCGAGGCAATCTTGAGTGGGGTTTTCTCTATGTATAAATGCGTCTTTAAGCATGACTCTTAACAAAGTGAAATATGTAGCTGAATGAGTAGTTAATTTGCAATTCTCCTTTAAGTATCAGCAAAGCAAATTAGAGATGAAATTATCATAGTTATATTAATTAGCATTTTTAAGTGCAATTAACAAATCTTCTGGTTAGTGTGATTCTTAAAAAAAAAAAGTTGCTCTGTAAACTACAGAAACAGAGCCAGAGATGAAATATTTCACAAGTATCTAAAAACGTTTCTCTTTACCGATTTGGTCTCGTGAAGAATTAATGGACCAAACTCTTACAATAACCATGTTGGGCGACTAGTCCAGTAGTTAATAATTTTAATTGGCAAAGAAAATAATTAAGTTGGGACCAATAAGTAAAATGTTCTCTTTTTTTTTAGGGTGCTTCTCAAAATACTGTAGAAGAAAAACTACTGGCGTTTTTGTCTAGTGCTCCAGGGACAGTCTTTCAAGCATCGGTTGGATATATAGTATCTGCTCTTGTGAACAGATGTAAAGCAGAATCTTCATTCTATCCTCGCAGTTGCTTGGTACAACTGATTCAAACACAAGGCCTCTCTTATAGGTAATACATATCTAATCTTTTCTAACAAACAGCCTGCTTCACCTTTTTGTAACAATAGCTCCCGAGAATTGGGTACTTTACATACCAGAAACTTTTTTAAAAGGTGTATGGAAATATATACAGAAAAATACAATTGTTAACACATTAGAGTGGTAGTTTGGTGTAGTGGTTAAGGTGCTGGCTTAAAAACCAAGAGACTGAGTTCTAGGCCTCCTCCTTAGCTGGGTAACTTTGGACCAGTCGCTATCTCTCAACCCAGCCTACCAAACAGACTTATTGTTGTGAGGAAATAGGAAGCAGCAGTATTAGATATGTATGTCCCCTTGAGTTTATATATAAACAAGGGCAGGATAAAATAATAGTAATAATAGGGACTCAGTGGGAGGACACAAATGCCAAACCCAGTCTAAACATGTGGCTGACTATGCAACTAATCATAATAATGTTAAATATATTGAGAACTTTACTATCTTATCTTCCAGCATGTGTCCAGAACTGATAGCAATTGCAGTGGAGAAAACAGATATACATCTGTTGCAGCTCTGTCTGCAGCAATTTCCTGATATCCCTGAAGCAGTTATTTGTACTTGCCTGAAGATTTTTCTGAGGTAAATATACATACTTCTGTTTGTATTTAAATTTATTAACAGCTCTGGCAAGAGTTTGTTTTGAAATAGTGGGCTTTTTTCCAGTTTAATTTCTGTTTATAAAAAGGCTCTGAAAAGATGGCACTAGTCTTAGATCACCATGTGGACAAGCTGAAGAAATGACAGCTAACTATAAATCATCTCTTTTTCTTTGCAGAACTTTTCATTTTACAAGCTTATTTATTTAGGTCTACTTAATACCGTATGAACCTAAAGTAATTTCCCTTTTATAAAATCCAGATTTTGTATTCTTTTTTTTTCTTTTAATTGATTCAGATTGGGAAAAATTCATCTTCAAGCAATTAACCTTATAATGGTTTTCACCATCCCTGGTGTACTATTATCCCTATCAACTTTGCCTGCCAAAAGCAATTTTTTCCCTATGTTCTTCTATTTTAACAGCAAACAATCTGTCTTAGATTTATTATTGTTTCAACTTCAAGAGTAGTTTTAAATAACATTTTAAACAAATTGAGTATTTGTGGACATTTTGTTTCTTTGTAGCATTGGTGATGACCGCCTTGAAACGATGAATATGAATTCAGATTTTGTACCAGATCATGTTCATACTGTTGAAAACAACAAAATGGATGAACTGTCTAAAATTATACAGAATGGCTGTACTTTTGAACTCATAGAAGAAGATAGCTGTGATACGCAGACAATACAGAAATCCCAAGAAATAGACCAAAGTGAAATATGTCCAGTTGGGCCACAGAAAGCATCATTGCTGTATCCTTTGGAATATATTATTGATGTGACTGATGAAAAAGAAACGATCGTTAGTGTTCCCCTTATTCAGTATAATCTGAATTGAAAATGTTAACCTTCAGAAGTAATCTTTGGCCTCTCAGTTGATTGTGGTATACAATAAAAAAAATACATTAACTGGAAGCAAAATGTAGTAATGCACCAAAAAGCAGTGAACAGATTCTAGCAACTTATTTCAGTCTCATCTCCAAAATTTACATAAAAGTATATATACTTGGGAAACCACTGCATAAAAAG
>NW_015392537.1:17868-24326 GCF_001527695.2 Protobothrops mucrosquamatus | reverse complement strand
TCCCTTCTAGCACTGATGAGGTTCCCTGGCTGGGTCATGAAATGTCTGTAAGAAAATAACCGGCCTCAGAGAGTACCAAGGACTCCAGTCATTGTCCATCACCACCACCACCACCACCACCACCTCCTCCTCCTCCTCCTCCTCCTCCAATTCCTTTCTAACACTGATGATATTAGCTAGTTGGGTCATGAAATGTTTGCAGGAAACAGCCAAGCCCACAGAGCACCAAGAACCCCACAATCCTTCTCCTTCTCCTTCTTCTCCTTCTCCTTCTCCTCCTCCTTCTCTTTCTCCTTCTCCTTCTCCTTCTCCTTCTCCTTCTCCTTCTCTTTCTCCTTTTCCTTCTCCTCTTCCTCTTCCTCCTCCTCCTCCTCTCTCCAAACCCCACTCCCTTTTCGCATTACTGATGTTCCCTAGCTAGGTCAAGAAACGTCTGCAAGAAAGCCACCAAGCTCAGAGAGCACCAAGGACCCCTCAGTTCAACCCCGGGGCTACAAAAATTCTCCTTTTAATAAGTCTGTGCATTGTGTAACCCAGGTTCACCCAGTATGTGTGAATATGTATGAATACGGGAAAGTGTCAAATCAGGGAGAAATACATTTCTCTCCATTTACTTCTTCTATCTTTCTTTTTTCTCTCCCAGGTGCTTCTGGACCAACTTTGGGAAGGCCTTTTTTCCCCCCTCTCCAGTTCCTTTCATGCTTTTAAAGCATTTTTTAAAATTATTATTATTTGAGAAAGTTGTCCTTTCTCTAAGAGGTAGGCAGAAAGCACCTCTCAGGATAATTTGCAGCTGTCATTCAAAATTTCTGACTCATGAGAACAACAATGAAAAGTTTTGATGACGCCAGCAAGAGTTCCAGGTTCCTGAAAAACAGAAGGGGGTGGAAATTAAGAGGAACCAACCTTGGTATGAAATCGCTTCTTGGAACCCGGTCCCGGTGCCGATAGCCAATGTCATGCTCAACGCCTGTGTTCTGAATTGATCATACAGGTCCTCAACTTAACAACGGTTCATTTACTGACCGTTCAAAGCTACAACGGCATTGAAAAAAGTGACTGATGACCACTTTTCACAAATCAATTTCTCCTTATTTCCAGGTCGAATCTCTCCTTGATCAGTTTCCATCCATTATTCCTTCTGGGATTCAGCCGGTTCGCACCGGTTTGGTAGAACCGGTAGCTAAATTTTGTTGAGTTCTGAGAACCGGCTGAATGTACACTGCTTCCGGAGGCCTGGAGGAGGCCTCTCAGGCCTAGAATGGCCCACTGGAAGTGCATGGATGCCACTTCCAGAAGTCTGTTCTAGGTCTCAGAGGCCTGGAGGAGGCCTCCCAGGCCTAGAATGGCCCGCCAGAAGTGCATGGATGCCACTTCTGAAAGCCCGTTCTAGGCCTCAGAGGTCTGGAGGAGGACTCTCAGGCCTAGAATGGCCCACCGGAAGTGCATGGATGCCACTTCTGAAAGCCCGTTCTAGGCCTCGGAGGCCTGGAGGAGGCCTCTCAGGCCTAGAACGGCCCACCGGAAGTGCATGGATGCCTCTTCCGGAAGTCTGTTCTAGGTCTCAGAGGCCTGGAGGAGGCCTCTCAGGCCTAGAATGGCCCACCGGAAGTGCATGGATGCCACTTCTGAAAGTCCGTTCTAGGCCTTGGAGGCCTGGAGGAGGCCTCTGAGGCCTAGAATGGCCCACCAGAAGTGCATGGATGCCACTTCTGAAAACCCGTTCTAGGCCTCGGAGGCCTGGAGGAGGCCTCTCAGGCCTAGAATGGCCCACCGGAAGTGCATGGATGCCACTTCTGAAAGCCCGTTCTAGGCCTTGGAGGCCTGGAGGAGGCCTCAGAGGCCTGGAGGAGGCCTCCCAGGCCTAGAACGGCCCGCTGGAAGTGCATGGATGCCACTTCCGGAAGTCCGTTCTAGGCTTGGACGCCCAGGCTTGCATCCACGCAGAGAACCGGTTGTTCAGGTGCTTGAATCCCACCACTGCTTCTCTGGCCTTCAAGTGCTTTGGAAAAGAGATTGACACACAAACCCCTCTTTTTTGGGGCAGCCCCTCAAATATTGGAAGACCGCTATCATGTCTCCCCTGGTCCTTCTCCTTACTACGGTAGCCATGCCCAGTTCCTGCCTCCAGTCCCCTAATTCCTGTCTACTAGCACTTCAAGAATTGATTAAATTCGCACACAAAGACACGCGCACACACACACACACACACACACAAGAAGAATTACAGAAGGTAGGTAAAGAAGGACATTAGAGGGATGATAAGGTCATGCTGGAGAGCCACAAAGTCAAAGGCTGAAGAGTTAAAGCTCCCCGGGCGCATTTCTGACCTCTTTCTTCGGGTGTCGTTATCGTGCGCCATATGATCTCCTAATGAAAAAAAAACCCATAACTAGGGGCTTAAGGGAATCTTAACTCCGATTCTCCCGGTTCAGCCAGGTTTAAATCACCGCCTTAATGTTGCATTAAAATGGAAGTTTCTTTGAGCCACAAATTAACTCCAAGACAGGGAGCCAAGGATATCGGAAAGATTGGGAAGGTGGATAAGGATTTATGCTTGGAGAGGGCAACTGGGGAACACCACGAGAATGCCAAATGGATTTTCAAGGGCAGAGGAAGGTTGCCAGTATCACCCACTGGAGGCTGATGGGACGAGTCAGAATAACAGAATAACGGAGTTGGAAGGGGCCTTGGAGGTCTTCTAGTCCAACTCCCTGCTCAGGCAGGAGACCCTGTACCATTTCCGACAAATGGCTGTCCAATCTCTTCTTGAAAACTTTCAGTGTTGGAGCGTTCACAACTTCTGGAGGCAGGTTGTTCCACTGGTTAATTGTTCTTAATGACAGGAAGTTTCTCCTTAGTTCCAGGTTGCTTCTCTCCTTGGTTAGTTTCCATCCGTTGCTTCTTGTCCTGCCTTCAGGCGCTTTGGGGAATAGCTTGACTCCCTCTTCTTTGGGGCAGCCCCTGAGATATTGGAAGACTGCTATCATGTCCCCCCTCGTCCTTCTCTTCATTAAACTAGACATACCGAATTCCGGAAACCAGGAATGGAGTCCAGCCTTTTCCTGAGTTTATGAAACACAAGGGCAGCAGAAGGTTGCCAGTATTATCCATTGATGGAGCGAGTCGGAGTCAAAATTACAGAATAACCGAGTTGGAAGGGGCCTTGGAGGTCATCTAGTCCAACCCCCTGCTCAGGCAGGAAGCCCTATACACCATTTCAGACAAACGGCGGTCTGGTCTCTTCTTAAAAACCTCCAGGTCAAGAATGAAAACCTGGCGGCGATGTGCCTTATTGTTTTCATCTTGTCATTAGAAATGAGACTTAAAATCCACTGGTTCACCCAATATTTTTTTCTAACCACATATGTATCTTTCTCCAATAGGCCTTTTGCCTGAAAAGACTAATAAGCAGAAATTATATTTAATCTTACACATCACTACAGCAGCGAGAATAATTTTTGCACAATACTGGAAGAAGGAAGGACGGCCATCCGAAGAAGTAATAATCAGGAAAATATTGGAACGTGCAGAGATGGACCGATTAACTATGAGGTTGAAAGATAAAGAAGATACAGACTATTATCAAATTTGGGACCTATTTTATTCTTGGGTAGAGGAAAGAATGAAGGATTAGGAATTGAACATGTATTAGCATAGCAAACTCCAGACAACTTGTTGATTGGAAAAATTAACATATGTTGATGAAAAAAAGACAATAAAATCTTTACATATATAAAAAAAGAGATGAGGCTTCAAATGGGTTAGTAGTTCTGCCGACGTTTGTTGAGACACAGATGTATGGAACCGTTTCAAGGACATTCTAACCAGTGTGAAGAAGATAGCAGAAGGTTTTCAAAACAACAACAAGGGGTTCGCATGAACCAAGTGACCATCTGGGAGGTTTGGCTGGGAATGTTGCTGTTTTATGCTTTGGTTAGATGTCTTGGGATTTTTGAGTTAGTTTCCCTTCGCCTCTACCGTGCCCTGCATTCAATAAAACAGTAAGGTTTTCGGAAATGAAAGAAATCGTTTTATCGGGACTTTATTTGGATATCGGAGCTGGAAGTTTGACACTCCAGCGATGGAGCACCCACAACTTCTGAAGACAAGTGTCAACGCTGCAAATACTGTATATTCTTGCTTTGACAATATGCAGAACTGTCTGGTATTTTTATAGTTAAATCAGGCAACAGGGAAAAAGGAGGAGAATAAGGAAAGCCCGGGAAAAAGGAACCGGAAGCGAATCACATCTGCCAAGTTAATTGGAAGATGTGAATCATGACCCCAAAATAGGGGAGGGAAAAATGCCTGGAATGTTTGTGCAACGGAAAAGAAAATCAGATCTTAGCATCCATCATGCCGTACTGACATCTCTGTAACCATAATAAAGGCTTTTAGGTTAAAAAAATGCCTGAAAGTTCTTTTAAGTGTTTCGTTAATCAGACACATGACAACAAGATGTTCCACCTAATAAATTGCTCTCACTGTCACGAAGTTTCTCCTTAGTTCCAGGTGTGTGTGACAACCCCTGAGATATTGGAAGACTGCTATCATGTCACACACCCCATAATCCTTTTCATTAAACTAGACATACTGAATTCCGGAAACCAGGAATGGAGTCCAGCTTTTGTCTGCCTGAGTTTATGAGTTTCATTCCATACAGCATTAAGCTTGTGAACTCTCAAGCTTCCTCCTTCTGTTATATATTCAAGATGGACAGTATTTAATATTTATTTGCTATGTCTATGTAGGGATGTGGGTCTATACATATGTTGTACATAGTACGTTTAGGTGTGTGTCGTGTATGTGTTTTCACTTTGAGAGCGGGCAACTAAATTTCATTTTTGATGCGTGCCGTTGTGCCCACAGTAAAAAAAAAATGATTGAAACTCATCAAGGAGAGAAGCAACCTGGAACTGAGGAGAAATTTCCCGACAGTGAGAACAATTAACCAGTGGAACAACCTGCCTCCAGAATCTGTGGATGCTCCAACACTGGAAGATTTTAAGAAGAGACTGGACAACCATTTGTCTGAAATGGTATAGGGTTTCCTGCCTGAGCGGGGGGTTGGACTAGATGACCCTCAATGTACCTTCCAAGTTTATTATTATTATTATTATTATTATTATTATTATTATTATTATTATTATTATTATTATTATTATTATTATTATCATTATCATTATCATTATCTTTTATTCATTAGACATGAACCTCAGTCAACTGAACATTCAAATTGGCTGGCGCTAATGGTTGACACGGGTTGCTGCCAGCATCCTAGTAGTAGTAGTAGTAGTAGTAGTAATCTATATAAATAAAAATGTAAATGTTCATTTGTTCAAAATCTTAAATCTCCGAAAGTTCTTCACCGATTGCTTTGAAATTTTGACACAACGTTGCATTCGAATACGCGCGTGTTTTTATATACTTATATTATATAGATGTCACACCTGTGACAGGTAAAACATGCTTTTTTTGAAAAACATTGCCATCTGTTGGACATAGAAGCAACACACGCAGACTGAGCCACAGCAACACGTGGCCGGGTACAGCTAGTAATAATAATAATAATAATAATAATAATAATAATAATAATAATAATAATAATAATAATAATAGCTATTGCTATTATTGCTATTATTGCTATTATTGCTATTATTGCTATTATTATTATTATTAAATTTCAGGGGGAACATGAATTTGGGGGTGGGGGAAATGACAACTGTTTTTTACTAACTTCTACCAGTTAAGCCCCTCGTGCCCTTATGCATATAAGGCAGCCAAGTAATTTATGGCTACTAAACTCCGCAAATGTTTGTTAACCTTCCATGCATCTCACCACTTAAAGTTATTGTACCCTAAAGGCGAGTGTTAATTATTGATTTAATAGATCAATGCAGAAACACACATCTATTACCCTGTTACCTATTTGTTTTTTCGTCCGGCGTCATTGATCTCCTTTGTGATATCATCTGTATCGCTGTGTTTTATTGGAGGCCCTCCCGTGCCTCCTTCTGAGAAAGGGATTATGGATTTTTATTTTTTTTTACCGGCATCTTAGGGGGGTCCAGGGCACCAAGAGTCAACTCTCAGCGAGACCCTCAGATGGGGCAGATCATTTGTAATTACACCGCTTATGAAATCAGGGCTGCCCAGACTGACGAGGTAAGGGAGCGAACTTCAGCCTGGTGCCCCCTCCCCAAACTGTGTTGTGACTAACCCCCGCCCCAGCTGATAATTTTGGGGGGGGTGTATATGTGTGTGTGTGTGTGTGTGTGTGTGCTGTTCTCCAAAAGATCTGGAAGGCATTAAAGAAGGCTGGACTTGATTTTGCACCTCCCATAGCGATGAGTAGTCCCTGAGCCCAAAATTTATGTTGCTACGGTAAGCGAGACATTCGTTAAGTTGAATTTGCCCCATTTTATGTCCTTTCTTGACATAGTTGTCCTTCCTTC
>NW_015392537.1:16273-17470 GCF_001527695.2 Protobothrops mucrosquamatus | reverse complement strand
AAAAACAAGGAGATAATCCTGATGTGTACATACTCGGTGCCTGATTAGGAAACTGCCCCCCTCAAAAAAATAATCAATTAATTAAAGAACAATGGGATTTTCCCCCCGTGACAATTCCCCCTCCCCACTTTTTTGGGGCCCCCATAAGCCAACACAATGTGACCTTGTCAGTCTGGATTACTTTCCTAATGTTAAGCTTGTTTCTGCATAATTTGGCTCAGTCTAGGGGGAGAACGGAGGGTGGGGGTGGATGGGGGGGTTTCCGATCTAATTAATCCAGATGACCCGACGTCTTTCTTATTGCAGCGAAAGACAAACATCTAGCGGGAGACAAATTGCCTTCAAATCAATCAGGGAGATAATTTGGGGGCCCATCTCGTTTGTTTAGGATCAATTTTAATAAGCTGGAATCGAGGTGACAACCAGCCAATCGGGAAAGGAGTTTCGACAGCCCTTTGGACACCGGATTGACAGGTGCCCTGGAAACTTTTATTCAAAAAAATAAAAAGAAAAAAAAGAGGGTCCTTTGGGATGGGGTGGGACAATTAAGAGATTGCCGTCCAGCCCAGTCAGGAAAGGGGCAATTTCGAATAGCCGATCAGGTGTGTTTGGATCACAGCTCACCCGTGGTCGGTCTTGGTTCAGAGACCGGGGTGAGGTTTGAAATGGTGGGGAGAAATGGGAAAAGTTATTCTGGAAAGACATAAACACATGTATACACACACAGAGAGAGACAGACAGACAGACAGACAGACACACACACACACATATATCTGCCTGTCATCTGTCTGTATCTATTGTCTATGTATCATCTATCTCTATCTCTATCATATCTATCTATCTATCTATCTATCTATCTATCTATCTATCTATCTATCTATCTATCTATCTATCTATCTATCTATCTATAATGTATCATCTATCTCTATAATCTATCCATCTGTTTATCAAGTATCTCTATCTTTCTATCAAGTTCCTCTCTATTCTATCTATCTATCTATCTATCTATCTATCTATCTATCTATCTATCTATCTATCTATCTATCTATCTATAATGTATCATCTATCTCTATCATCTATCCATCTGTTTATCAAGTATCTCTATCTTTCTATCAAGTTCCTCTCTATTCTATCTATCTATCTATCTATCTATCTATCTATCTATCTATCTATCTATCTATCTATCTATCTATCTAT
>NW_015392537.1:0-14822 GCF_001527695.2 Protobothrops mucrosquamatus | reverse complement strand
TGAGTTCTAGTCCCGCCTTAGGCCTGAAAGCCATCTGGATGTTTTTGAACCAATCGCCAGGTGACAGTGAGTTCTAGTCCCGCGTTAGGCACAAAAGCCAGCTGTGTGACTTTGGGCCAATCACCAGGAGACTGTGAGTTCTAGTCCCGCCTTAGGCCTGAAAGCCATCTGGATGTTTTTGAACCAATCGCCAGGAGACTGTGAGTTCTAGTCCTGCCTTAGGCATGAAAGCCATCTGGATGTTTTTGAACCAATCATCAGGAGACTGTGAGTTCTAGTCCCGCCTTAGGCACAAAAGCCGGCTAAGTGACTTTGGGCCAATTCGTGTCTCTTAGCTCTGCCTTCCTTACAGGGATGTTGTTGATGAAAGAGGAAAGTGTATTCAGTAGGTTTGTTGTCTTGAGTTATTTGTAAAAATAATAAAGGCAGGATATGAATGAATGAATGAATGAATGAATACCTTAGAACCGCTTCCTAAATAATTGATGTCAGCGCAAGGAACGTGACCCTCCCCTGTACAGTTCCTGATGCGCATCTGCCAAGCTTGATGCCAAAGTCCGTAGACTGATGTGCAACTGACAACGATTTGTTTAGTGACCGTTGGAAGTTACGGCACTGAAAAAAAAATGACCGATGGCCATTTTTCACCCTTACGACCGTTGCAGCATCTCTGCGGTCACGTGAATTACATTCGGACGCTTGCCAATGGGTTCCTATTTATGACGGTCGCAGTGTCCTGTGTGTGTGTGTGTTGTGTGACCCCTTTTGTGACCTTCTGACAAGCAAAAGTCCACGGGGAAGCCGTATTCGCTTAACAACGGTGTGACTAACTCAAGAGCTGCAATGGTTTGCTTAAAAAAAGTGGCAAGAGAAATCGTAAAATGGGCAAAACTAACAAATTTCTCACTTAGTGACATACATTCGGGGCTCAAGTTGTAACTGGAGGAACCACTTGTATATGCGATTGCAGGCGACTCTTTGTGGCAGTCAGAACTGCTGCCTTCCAGGCAGCTGACGGCACTCATAAAATAAGATTAACAATTAAAAAACCCGAAGTTAGCTGCAGCGAAGGTAGAAAAGGAACGTCAGAAGTGGTATCGGGGGAACAAATCATCCTGTGTTCAAAGCCCAAACATCGAACAACGAGGGGAATCTGGGCTAATATTTGAAAATCCGGAGATCATTCCACATCCCAAACAAAGCAAAGAGGGGAAAAAAATTTAATATTTGTTTTCTTCGTTTTTCTTCTTCTTCTCTTCTGCATGTTTTCCCCCTTTCTTGATCTGTCTCTATCAAAAAGGCGCAACCGAAATGATTTTTACCTGTGACAGAAGGGGAAATATTAAAACACAGGAAGTAATCACATTCTGTACATTGTGAATGGAAGTTTAATTAAATCTGAACGAAATCCTGTTTAATTTTGGCTGTGGGTCCTCCCACTCCTTTGTCACCGTTTTGGGGAGCGCAGCCCTTAGGGTAGCCGAGTCTAATTCTTCACCCCCAGCGCTTCGTCACGACGAACCCCAGTTTTCAAAATCTACTTCCAAATGACCGGAGTCTTAAACGTGGGAAAAAAATGGAAATATCCACAATTGATGTGTGGACTGTGAACATGGAAGAATTTGCTGAAATGGCTAAAATGACCTCTTTCATTAAAGAAGGAAGAAGAACTACTTTTATATAGGACAGGAAACCTTTATGGGTTTTTTTGTCAAAATTGGACCAAAATAACCCCTGGTATTTTGGGGATTTATTGACGAAACATGATTGTTGATGGAGAACCAAGAAATGTAATCTGGGAGGGCAGAAACAGGATTAGGTATGTGTGTAACAGATTGGAAGTTGCGTCTTTGAATATTTTCTTCTTTTTTTCTCCTCCTTTGACGTCTATTTTTCACTGTTTCTCTGATCTTTTCACATCTTTTTCTCTTTGCTAACTTTCCCTTTATGCTATTGTGATTTTTAATCCTGCATGAGATTTTTTTGTCAATAATAATTATATATTTAAAAAAAACATATTGTCTAATCCTTGAGCTGACAAACATCTCTATCCAGTATTCTTAAAGTAGTTTTTAGATGATAAATAATTGCTAGCTAGCTAATAGTAGATAGATAGATAGATAGATAGATAGATAGATAGATAGATAGAATAAAATAGTTGATAGATTATAGACAGATAAATATAATAGATTGAATAAATAATTGATAGATGATAGCTAGATAGATAGCTAGGATAGATAGATGACAGATAGATGATGGATAGATAGGTAGGTAGGTAGGTAGGTAGGTAGGTAGGTAGATAGATAGATAGATAGATAGATAGATAGATAGATAGATAGATAGATAGATAGAATAAAATAGTTGATAGATTATAGACAGATAAATATAATAGATTGAATAAATAATTGATAGATGATAGCTAGATAGATAGCTAGGATAGATAGATGACAGATAGATGATGGATAGATAGGTAGGTAGGTAGGTAGGTAGGTAGATAGATAGATAGATAGATAGATAGATAGATAGATAGATAGATAGATAGATAATGATAGATGATAGCTAGCTAGATGCTAGATAGATAATAGACAAATACTAAAGATAGACAACAGAGACAAATAATAGATAATTAAAGTAAATAACAGATTGATAGACATAGATAGATAGACAGACAGACAGACAGATAGAGATATATACAAAGAGAAAGAAAGAGAGAGATAAGACATGATAGAAAGATATAGTTAGAGATAGATTTTAGATAGATGATAGCTAGAGATACAAATAGAGAAAAAGAGAGATAAGATATGATATAGTTATAGATAGATAGATACAGTACATAGCTAGATGATGATGATGATGATGATGATGATAGATAGATAGATAGATAGATAGATAGATAGATAGATAGATAGATAGATAGATAGATAGATAGATAGATAGATAGATAGATAGATAGATAGATGCCCACCAGGGCCTGGGGTTATCATAGTGCAAAATGTCTTTTTATTGCTCTGGCATCTTTACAAATCCACTTTCAATCAAATCTGATAATTTAATTTCCCCTGTGTGCTAACTGCTGTGATGACATGATGGTAATGGTAATGATAACTGTCTCCGGCTGATGAGCACTTGTGGAACACCACATAGATCTTCCTGATTACAGCTCCATCGCCAACATCTCATGCCAGGTGGTGGCATTTGCCCAGAGCAGTGTCTCCCAACCTTGGCAAACTCTAAGAGGTGCGGACTTCAAGTCCCAGAATTCTCCAGCCGGCTATGGGAATTCTGGGACTTGAAGTCCGCACCTCTTAGAGTTTGCCAAGGTTGAGAAACAATGGTATAGATTAGGGGTCTTCAAACTTGGCCCTTTTATGACTTGTGGACTTCAACCCCCAGAATTCCTCAGCCTGGCACGCTGGCTGAGAAATTCTGGGAGTTGAAGTCCACAAGCCATAAAAGGGCCATGTTTGAAGACCCCTGTCTTAAATCTAACAAACAAAATGGAGGCTGGCTGAGGAATTCTGGAAGTTGAACTCCACAAGTCCTAAAAGGGCCAAGTTGGAAGACCCCTGTCTTAAATCTAACAAAGAAAATGGAGGCTGGCTGAGGAATTCTGGGAGCTGAAGTCCACAAGTCCTAAAAAGGCCAAGTTGGAAGACCCCTGGCTTAAATCTAACAAACAAAATGGAGGCTGGCTGAGGAATTTTGGGAATTGAAGTCCACAAGTCCTAAAAGGGCCAAGTTGGAAGACCCCAGCTGTTATTAAACACAGAAGCCTTCTTGATGCCACCAGACCAGACTCCGATCAGCGCGCTGAATCTTCTCCCAGGGTTGGTCCATCAGCAGAAGACTCCTCTCCTGTTTTGGCCCCAGCCTCTTCCCAGTCCCAAGAAGATCCCTTACAAACATTTTTTTTCCCCAGCCCCAAATTTGGCCAGGAAGGAAGCAAGAAGGACCCCCCCAATCTTTCTCCTTCCCCTTCCCATCTTTCGGAATGCTGAATTTCTGGCTGCCTCTAGGTGGCGCCCCAGTGTTGGTTTTGAAGCCATTGGCTCTGCAATTGTATGATTTACTCTTCCAAGCTTAGCAAATCCATGCCTGATTTATTTAGTAAGAAAAAAATCTGGTTTTTATCAACATCCCAAGTGCCAGGATGCTTGAGAGACCTGGGCAACATTGCCCACTGAAGTAAAAAAAAGAAAGAAAGAAGAAGAAAGCTGGAAAAAATTAAGCTGCTACTCTCTCTGTTGTTAGAAATGTATTTGCAAGTTGGCTTTGGGAGAGCATGTTTAAGGGCCTCGGAAGCTTGGAATAATAAAAAATAAAAAGGGCAAACTTGAAAGGGAAGGAGAAGGAAAAAAGAGGAGCCGTTTTGCGAGAATCATCCTATAAGGGTCTTCCACCATCTTTGGTCCACGTTCTATCCAGTGCAAAATAATAATAATAATAATAATAATAATAATAATAATAATAATAATAATAATAATAATAATAATAATAATAATAATAATAATAATAATAATAATAAAGTTGGAAGGGACCTTGGAGGTCATCGAGTCCAACCCCCTGCCCAAGCAGGAGATCCTGTACCATTTCGGATAAAATAAAATAAAGCGATTGAATCTGTTGCGCTTTAAATTTCGTTCCATAATCAGACCGACTGGCGCAGGGGTGTCTTGCAAGTATTTCAGAAGTTGATAATAACAATAACAGTAATAGAGCTGGAAGGGACCTTGGAGGTCTTCTAGTCCAACCCCCTGCTCAGGCAGGAAACCCTATACCATTTCGGACAAATGGCTGTCCAGTCTCTTCTTAAAAACTTCCAGTGTTGGAGCATTCACCGCTTCTGGAGGCAGGTTGTTCCACTGGTGAATTGTTCTAACTGTCAGGAAGTTTCTCCTTAGTTCTAGGTTGCTTCTCTCCTGGATGAGTTTCCATCTGTTGTTTCTTGTCCTGCCTTCAGGCGCTTTGGAGAATAGCTTGACTGCCTCTTCTTTGGGGCAGCCCCTGAGATATTGGAAGACTGCTATCATGTCCCCTCTCGTCCTTCCATTCATTCTATTCTATTCTGTTCTGTTCTGTTCTAATTCCATTCCGTTCCATTCTCCATTCCATCCCATCCCATTCAAGAGAATTGGGAGATGAAACAGAGAGGCCACCTGTGCTTAAAACCCTGTTCAGCCTTCCGTCCTTCCAAGGTGAGTAAAAGGAGGACCCAGTTTGTTGGGGGAGACAGGCTGACACTGTAAACCGCTTAGAGAGGGCTGTAAAGCTGTGTGCAGCAGTATATAAGTCTAAGGGCTGTTGCTAAGTCCAAAGGAAGGAAGGAAGGAAGGAAGGAAGGAAGGAAGGAAGGAAGGAAGGACCCTGGTGACTCAGTGGTTAGAATGCCCTACTGCAGGCAAACTCTGCCCACAGCCTGGAGTTCAATCCTGACTGGCTCAAGGTTGACTCAGCTGTCCATCCTTCTGAGGTTGGTAAAATGAGGACCCAGATTGTTGGGGGGACAACAGGCTGTAAATCCACTTAGAGAGGGCTGTAAAGTGCTGTGAAGCGGTATATAAGTCTAAAGGCTATTGCTAAGTCCGAAGGAAGGAAGGAAGGAAGGAAGGAAGGAAGGAAGGAAGGAAGGAAGGAAGGAAGGAAGGAAGGAAGGAAGGAAGGAAGGAAGGAAGGAAGGAAGGAGGAAGGAAAGACGGAAGGAAAGAAGAGCTGTGGTGATATGGTGGTTAGAATCTAGTATTGCAGGCAAATTCTGCCCACTGCCGGGAGTTCGATCTTGACTGGCTCAAGGTTGACTCAGCAGTCCATCCTTCTGAGGTTGGTAGAATGAGGACCCAGATTGTTGGGGGCGATAGGCTAACTCTGTAAACCCGCTTAGAGAGGGCTGTAAAGTACTGTGAAGTGGTATATAAGTCTAAGGGCTATTGATAAGTGCAAGGAAGGAAGGAAGGAAGGAAGGAAGGAAGGAAGGAAGGAAGGAAGGAAGGAAGGAAGGAAGGAAGGACCCTGGTGGCGCAGTGGCTAGAATGCAGTACTGCAGACAAACTCTGCCCACAGCCTGGAGTTCAATCCTGACCAGCTCAAAGTTGACTCAGCCGTCCATCCTTCCGAGCTCGGTAAAATGAGAACCCAGATTGTTAGGGGGGGGCAACAGGTTGACTCTGTAAACCGCTTGGAGAGGGCTGTAAAGCACCGTGGAGCAGTGTGTAAGTCTAAGGCAGTGTTTCTCAACCTTGACAATTTTAAGGCATGTGGACTTCAACTCCCAGAATTCCACAGCCAGCATTGCTGGCTGTGGAATTCTGGGAGTTGAAGTCCACATGCCTTAAAATTGTCAAGGTTGAGAAACACTGGTCTAAGGGCTATTGCAATTGCTATAACCATAACGTAATACGTGGTGAGTCGGCCGTGCTCAGTTGGCCGGGCCGAGCTGGCAGCGGAAAACTGGTCACGGACCCATCCCACCTCAGACCCGGCTCGTCTTTTCTCACTGAACGATTGCCAAGCCGGTGCCGGCTGGGTGGCGGATATCAAACGGCCCGAGCTCCTTTCTGCAAGGCCCGGAGAGCGGACGTTTCATAACCTGGCTTTTTCTGTACAGCCGCTGCCTGGGAAGGTGAATCACCCTCTCCGTTCATTGTATTTCTGAGTTTCGGCTGCCTCTTTTTATTTTAATTTTTTTCTTTTTTTTTTTTGCCTTGTCAGTCCGCCGAGTGTTTATTACTGCTCTGCCTTTTTTCCCCCCCACCTGGCATTCATTTCTGTGAATGAAAACAAATGGCCGCGTGCAAGAGGCAGGAGATAAAAGACTAATCAGCGCGTTTTATACGCCACCTTTGAAAATCAAACCCCAATATTAAAAAAAAAAATTAAAAAAAAAGCAAGGAGCTTTGAAGCGCCCATCCGTCTCTCGGCTCCGTCAGCCATCAGAGGGAGAGGGCAAGGACCCCCATCCAAGGGGAGATAATGGGAAATATATATATATATTTGTTTTTGTTTTTGACAGAAGAAACACAAAGGCATAAATGTTAGGCTGCAAACACAACAGGGGCTGAATTCTCCATCCACCACCTTCGCCCCCCCCTGAAGATGGATCTTGTTTTGGTGTTGGCTTGAATTGCCGAAAGAAAGCCGGGTGTTTGCAAAAAGGAGGGGATTTAACGTGATCCTCAGCTCTGTTTGGTCAAGACTATAAGAGCCCAGGGTTGTTCTTCGGCCTTCTTGGGACATAATTGTGGCGGATCTTGGATCTTGGCTCTGGGAAGCAGCCCGGAAATGAGGACTTTGGAAAAGAGGGACCTTGATTTCCATCCCCTGAAATGTCCTGAGAAGAAGGTTAAATCCAGGGGTAGTCAACCTTGGCTCTTTTATGACTCGTGGACTTCAACTCCCAGAATTCCTGAGCCAGCTTAGCTCAGTCATGAGTCATAAAAGAGCCAAGGTTGACTACCCCTGGTTTAATCTCTAGACGGGTTTTGCAGTTGAGGGAGGAAGGAAGGAAGGAAGGAAAGAAGGAAGGAAGGGCAAGAGAGAGGGAGGGGAGAAAAAGGGAGGGGGGGAGAGAGGAAGGATTAAAAGAAAAGGAAGAAATAAAGGAAGGAAGGAAGGAAGAAAGAAAGGAAAAAGAAGGAAGACAGGGAGGGAGAGAGGAAAAGAAGGAAGGAAGGAAAGAAAGAAGGAAGGAAGGGCAAGAGAGAGGGAGGGGAGAAAGAGGGAGGGGGAAGAGAGGAAGGATTAAAAGAAAAGGAAGAAATAAAGGAAGGGAAGAAGGGAGGGAGGGAGAGAAGGAGGGAGGGAAGGAGGAGAAAGGAAAGGGGGGAAGAAATAATGAAAGGGACGGAGGGAGGATGAAAAAGAGGGAAAAAAGGGAAGGAAGGAAGGGAAGAAGGAAGGAAGGAAGGAAGGAAGGAAGGAAAAAGGGAGGGGGGAAGGAATGAAGGCTGGAAGGAAGGGAGGAAAGATGAAAAAGAGGGAAGAAAAAGGGAAGGAAGGAAGGAAAGAAGGAAGGAAGGAAGGACAAAGAAGGAAGAAAGGGAGGGAGGGAGGAAAAGAAGGAAGGAAGGAAGGGCAAGAGGGAAGGAGGGAAGAAAGAGGGAGGGAGGAAGACAAGAACGCTTCAAAACATATTCTCAACTCCCCTGAAAGTAAAGCAGAAAAAGAGAAATCTTTTTGGAAGGGGGAAGAAACGGTTTTGTGAAGTCACAAGGTAAATTTTGGCTCCACGTTCTAGTAGTGACAATGAGACACACACACACACGCACACCATTCTTTCTCAAATTCAACCTCTCTCTTTTCAGTTTTGACAACCCAGCCGACCTGGGTAGACATCAGNTCTTTCTTTCTTTCTTTCTTTCTTTCTTTCTTTCTTTCTATTCATTTTAAGACCACCATCCGGATTTAACTATTCCTGCAAAAAGGAACTGCCTCTTTTGGGGAGTGGAGGTGAGCCTAGGGCTGTGTTCTGCATGTATAAAAACTCTTGCAAAATATGAGCTGTGACTTTTTTCCCCCCGCTGGTCATAGAACCAGTAATGGAATAATAATGACATGCGTAGGCCGGAGCGGTTTTCGAGAAAGCAGTAAAAGCTCGTATGATTGGCAGAAAGCAGTCAAGTCCAAAAACACGGCCTGCCTAAGAGCTTATTTCCAAATAATTAAAAACTAGCCCCTCTCTACCAGCACGGCGGAATTAATCATGATTTGACTGATAGATTGATTACTTGACTAGGGGCCATCACAGACAGATTTTGTCCAGAATCCGTCCAAGGGTGAACCCATAACTGCTTTAATGAAGTCCATCCACTTAGCTGCTGTCCATTCCCTTCTCCTTCCTTCCACTTTAGCATCCTATGGCTATCACTCTATTGTACCTTATGATTATGATTTGTCACTTGTTGCGTGTATGTACACTGAGAGCTTCTGCACCGGATACAAATTCCTTGTGTGTCCAATCATACTTGGCCAATAAAGAATTGTATTGTATTGTATTGTATTGTATTGTATTGTATTGTATTGTATTGTATTGTATTGTATACTATACTATACTATACTATACTATACTATACTATACTATACTATACTATACTATACTATACTATACTATACTATACTATACTATACTATGTTCTATTCTATATTCTGTTCTGTTCTGTTCTACTCTACTCTACTCTACTTATTCCATTCTATTCTCCATTCCACTCTGTCCCATCCCATCCCATCCTATTCCATATTTTCTATTCTATTCTATTCTGTTCTATTCTATATTATGTTCTATTCTGTTCTTTCTGTTCTGTTCTGTTCTGTTCTGTTCTCTTCTACTCTACTCTACTCTATTCTTATTCCATTCTATTCTCTATTCCACTCTGTCCCATCCCATCCCATCCCATCCCATCCCATCCCATCCCATCCTATTCTATTCTATTCTATTCTATTCTATTCTATTCTATTCTATATTCTGTTCTTTCTCTTCTCTTCTCTTTTCTTCTACTCTACTCTACTCTACTCTATTCTTATTCCATTCTATTCTCTGTTCCACTCTGTCCCATCCCATCCCATTCCATATTTTCTATTCTATTATTCTATTCTATTCTATTCTATTCTATTCTATTCTATTCTATTCTATTCTATATGTTCTATTCTATATTCTGTTCTTTCTCTTCTCTTCTCTTCTCTTCTCTCTCTTCTCTTCTCTTCTCTTCTCTTCTTATTCCATTCTATTCTCCATTCCACTCTGTCCCGTCCCATCCCATCCCATCCCATCCCATATATTCTATTCTATTCTATTCTATTCTATTCTATTCTAGTCTAGTCTAGTCTAGTCTAGTCTAGTCTAGTCTAGTCTAGTCTTGTCTACACTAAAAGCTCCTGCACCTGAGACAAATTCCTTATTTGTCCCATCATACTTGTCCAATAAAGAATTCTAAGAAGTCCCCACCTCTTCAAGTGGTCAAAGCTGGCTGGGGAATTCTGGGAGTCGACGTCCCCACCTCTTCAAGTGCCCATGGCTGAGAGGTACCGTTGTGTAGCAATTATTGCTCACGTCTCTGTAACAGCGACCTATTAATGTGAAGATTTTCAACAACCTGAAGGGACCAAATATTGCTCTGGGAAGAAACAGGAGAAGACTCTGAAAGGCCAACTGTAATTTTAATTGACCGTAAATGTTAAAGTGCAGTGTGTAAACCACCTTCGTGGAAAGCATAATTGGTGGGACTTCAGATCCAACGGGCTACGATGCAGAGCGATAAATTGGATTTTTTTTGCCCCCCCCTTCTTCTGTACAGGGGCTTACAACTTACGACCAGAACCCAGACCAAAATTTCCGTTGATAAGCGAGACAGCCGTTAGCTGAGTTTTGCTCCGCTTTACGACCTTGCGTGCCACAGCTGTGAACGGAATCACTGCAGGTTTTTTTAACACGGTTGCTGGGTGACCCTGACTTCCCCATTGATTTTGCTTGTCAGAAAGGGATCACCTGACACACACACACACACACACACACACACACACACCGGGGACACTGCAACCATCATAAATAGGAGCCAGTTGCCAGGCGTCCGGATTTTGATCACGTGACTTTGTGGGTGCTACAATGGTCGTAAGTGTGAGAAAGGGTCATAAGTGACATTTTTCAGTGCTGCTGTAACTTCGGTCATTAAAGGAATGGTTATAAGTAGAGGCCTCCCTGTACTCAATTCTCCACCAGTTCCCTTCGGTGAAACTTAAGATGGCTGGACACGCAGAATACGGAATAACATGTATAAACTGAGCTGGGAAATGCTGCAGATTCTGCCTGGAAATGATTTTGGAATGCCCCAGCCAGCATGGCTTAAGATGGGTGGACTTCAGCTCCCAGAATTCCCCAGCCAGCATGCTTTAAGATGGGTGGATTTCAGTTCCCAGAATTCCCCAGCCAGCATGCTTTAAGATGGGTGGACTTCAGTTCCCAGAATTCCCCAGCCATCATTCCAGAATTCTGGGAGTTGAAGTTCATACATGTCCAAGTTGTTAAGCTTGAGAAAAACTGATTTGTTGGACTTTATTTTATTTAGTTAGTTGGTTTTCAAATTTGTACAGCTGCCCATCTCACAACAGTGTGACTCTCCTGCTGATGGACAGATGGACAGGCAGATGGACGGGGTCCTGAGGCCTTTTGTATCCCCTTGAATTCTGACGTGCCACTAGTGTGGAAAGGAAAAAAAAATTAGAAAAAAATAGGAAAAACGACCTCCATTTTTTAATACACACACACACACACACACACACACACACAGAGTTGTGCTGTCATTTCACCAGGCTGCCTTGGCAAACATTGTGTAGGAAGTGAGATGGCAATGTAATCTGTGGTGTTGTAGCTATGATAATCCTGTTCCCACGTAAAAATCCATCCCTGATGAACAAGCCATGTTCCGAACCGCCCTTTCAATCCAAGATGCTCCATGTGTTGCTAAGGATAAACATGTTTTTAAAAAATTGGAAGATAAAATTCAGCCACGTCTGAAGAAATGGGTTTAAATTAAGGGTGTCCAACTTTGGCAAAAGTTCAGGCCTGTGGACTTCAACTCCCAGAATCCCCCAGCCACCCATGCATGGGAGTTGAAGTCCGCAGGTGTTAAAATTGCCAAAGTAGGACACCCACGGCGGAAATGTTTCCCATTTTTGTTGCAGCAATGGGACGGTTAGAACAATTAACCGGTGGAACAGCCTGCCTCCAGAAGTTGTGGGTGCTCCATCACTGGAGGTTTTTAAGAAGAGACTGGACAACATCTGTCGGGAATGGTACATTGTCTCCTGCTTGAGCAGGGGGCTGGACTAGAAGACCTCCAAGGTCCCTTCCAACTCTGTTATTCGGTTATTCTAAATGGCCTGAACTAATCTGGACTGTCACTCAATGGCCCCAACACTTTTAGCCTTTCATAAAGCTCTGAAGACCTGGCCATGCTCTGGAGTCTGGGGTACTACATGCCCCAAGGGTCTGGCCTCCTGGCTAGACTGTTAATGGGCCATATATCTTCTATAATATAATTAGACATTTAATTGTTTTTTTTTGTACTGTTTTCATGCTTGTTACTGTTTTTGGTTTATTGTTTTAAATTGTTTTTTAAAATTTTAATTGTATATTTTGAATTTTGAGTTGCCCAGAGTTATTTGCTGAGATGGGTGGCTATACAAATTAGATAGATAGATAGATAGATAGATAGATAGATAGATAGATAGATAGATAGATAGATAGATAGATAGATAGATAGAAAGATAGATAGATAGATAGATAGATAGATAGATAGATAGATAGATAGATTCAGATGATAGAGATAGATATAGATATGATAGAGATAGATAGATAGATAGATAGATAGATAGATAGATAGATAGATAGATAGATAGATAGATAGATAGATAGATAGATAGATTTTAAGATGGATAGATGAAAGGAGGGGATGGATGGATGGATGGATGGATCCAACTTGATGATGATGATGATGATGATGATGATGATGATGATGATGATGATGATGATGATGATGTTCAAAGAGACCTTGGAGGTCATCTAGTCCAACCCCCTGCTCAGGCAGGAAACCCTATACTATTTTGGACAAATGGCTGTCCAGTCTCTTCTTAAAAACTTCCAGTGTTGGAGCATTCACAGCTTCTGGAGGCAGGTTGTTCCACTGGTTAATTGTCCTCACTGTCAGGAAGTTTCTCCTTAGTTCTAGGTTGCTTCTCTCCTTGGTTAGTTCCATACTTTGCTTCTTCTCCTACCCTTCTGGTGCTTTGGAGAATAGCTTGACTCCCTCTTCTTTGGGGCAGCCCCTGAGATATTGGAAGACTGCTATCATGTCCCCCCTCGTCCTTCTCTTCATTAAACTAGACATACCCAGTTCCAAGGATTTCCAAGAAGGCAGGCCAACTGCACACAGAAGTGACCAGAAAGCTGTCTCTAGTCGCCAGCTCCTGTGCCAATTTCAGCAAGGTGGGCACGAAGCCACCCCAAGTCATGTCAAAGAGATGCAGCTGCCTGGGGTTTAACCTGAGATGAGATGAATTGAGAGCCAGTTTGGCCTAGGGCAGGGGTAGGCAACCTTGGCTCTTTTATGACTCATGGACTTCAACTCCCAGAATTCCTGAGTCAGCATCGCTCACCATGGAAACCTCTCCCTTTCCCCTCAGCATGGCTGGCTCAGGAATTCTGGGAGTTGAAGTCCACAAATCATAAAAGAGCCAAGGTGGCCTACCCCGGCCTAATGGTAAGGTATTGGCCTAGAAATCAGGAGACGGTGAGTTGTAGTTCCAGCTCAGATATGAAAGCCTGCTGGGTGACTTTGTGCCAATCACCAGGAGACAGAGAGTTCTAGTCCTGCCTTAGACATGAAAGCCAACCAGGTGACTTTGGGCTAATCACCAGGAGACGGTGAGTTCTAGTTCCGCCTTAGGCATGAAAGACAGTTGGGGGAACTTTGGGCCAATCATCAGAAGACAGGGAGTTCTAGTCCTGCCTTAGGCGTGAAAGCCTGCTGGGTGACTTTGTGCCAATCACCAGGAGACAGGGAGTTCTAGTCCTGCCTTAGACATGAAAGTCAACTGGGTGACCTTAGGCCAATCACCAGGAGACAGTGAGTTCTAGTTCCGCCTTACGCACAAAACTTTACTGGGGGAACTTTGGGCAAATCACTAGGAGACAGTGAGTTCTAGTTCCGCCTTACACATGAAACGTGGCTGGGGGAACTTTGGGCCATTCAACGGGAGACTGTGAGTTCTAATCCTGCTTTAGGCATGAAACCTGGCTGGGGGGGGACTTTGGGCCAATCACCGGGAGACTGTGAGTTCTAGTTCCACCTTACGCATGAAACCTGGCTGGGGGGACTTTGGGCCATTCAATCACCAGGAGACTGTGAGTTCTAGTCCAGCCTTAGGCCTTTTGAACCTGCCCCTTTCTCTCACCCCAACCCACCACCCAGAATTGTTATGGGGAAAAGAGGAAGAGGAAGGAGCCTTATCTACATTCACCCCCTTGAGTTGCTTCCAAAGTAAGAAAGGTGGGATATAAATCTAATAAAGAATCCATATTATTGATCCCTATCCCCATCCACAATCAATATTATCATCAATAATAATAATAATAATAATAATAATAATAATAATAATAATTAATAATAATAATAATAATAATAATAATAATAAAAAAAATTCAACCTGGCCAATTCTGGCTGCGCCCGCCTCGCCTACCCCATGGAAGGATTCCCACGAGCAGGGAAACTCGGGAGCAGCAAAAAAAGGGGGGGGGGACCTGTCGGCCAGCAGCTGCCTCTCTCTCCAGCCCCCTCCCTCCTCACACCCCCTCGACGTCCCTCCTCCTCCTCCCCCCCCCACGCAATTAGCCCAATCAGGTTGGAGATGCCGGCTGTCAGTCGGAGCCAGGCAGGCAGCGAAGGCGCGCGCGCGCGCGCGCGGAGGGGGAGAAAAACTCGCTGAAAAGTCGGCGGGAGGCGCCGCGCAGCCAGTGGCGAAGCTGCAGTAGCAGCGACGGCAGCAGCGGGCCAGGGGCGCTTCCTCGCCGCCGCCTCGCCGTTGCCGGGCGCCGGCAAACTTTCAGCCCCAGCAAAGCGTTCTGAGAGGCTGCCGGTCGCCCGTAGAGCTGCCTTCCCGCCAGGCTCCCGCGAGGCTGCTGCTGCTGCTGCTGCGCCAGGGAGGCGTCGCCCCGAGCCCCCTCCGCGCCTAAGGACCCTCTGGATCGCTCACGCAAGGAGCCCCCGGACTTAAGGGAGAGGTCCAAAGCCCCGGGAGGAGGAAGAGGAAAAGGAAGAGGAAGAGGAAGAGGAAGAGGA
>NW_015392536.1:10503-17835 GCF_001527695.2 Protobothrops mucrosquamatus | reverse complement strand
GGCGGACTGTGATCCAGATCACCGCTCCATTGCCCAGGGAACCAAGTAGAAACAGAACTGTGTAGAAGAAGATCTGAAGCATGTCCATGAGCTTGCTCACGTCCAACTTGGTATCCGTGGAGGATGTCAAGGATGCATTGGAGATGCCCGGACCAGTGAGATTAACATTCATGATGTAACGGGAGCTTACAGAGTAGGAAGATTAAGAAATAAGATGGTCGAAAAAAAACCTGGAAAAAGAGAATCAATGTTATTTGACTCACAATCTCTACAACAGCAAGCCAAGAAAAAAGAAATCACTCAGACCATGCATGTTCTCTCTCATTGTGGTGCTCCCCAAATTCATCACTAGATGGTAGAATTTCAGCATCTCTAATCCAACAACTCTATGAATTAGTGACAAAGAAACTTTTCCCAAGCTCAGGGGAACCACAAGATATGGTCAAAAGGAGGAAGGAAGACCAGAATGTCATCCTCTTCTCTATCTACCCTACAGAAATATAGAGTACTTCTGCATTTCCCAGGTGGTCCAAGAAAGGAACTGCTGACGGTGCAAGCAGATGGTTTTGGAAAAATGGCAGCTTCTCCAAAGTCAGAAATGTCAAGCCAAAGATTGGGTGGTCATCAGGAATTCTTGAGCAGCAGATGAACTTACATTGAAGGTTGAATGTCCAGCTGGAGCATCCAATGCTTCTAAACATTTCTATGATATTTATCTATCACATTTTTATCTATCTAGCTATCACATATTTATCTGTCACATTTATATGGTCGCCCATCTCATTATATATATATATATTATTATTATTAAGTATTCTAAAAATAAAAAGGTGATTCCTGGGTAAACTCATGTTAGCAAGTACAAAAATGTAAGGCCACCAGGAAGTTTTTAAAAACTATAAAAAGTTTTAATAAAATTTTAAAATACCAAGCTTTCGCCGGCAGCTGCCAGCATCATCAGGGTAACCTCCAGTCGATGGGAAGGCTATTTATGGGAATGGTGCTCTTTGCACCCGGCTCCTGGACCTCGTCACAGGTCCCAGCCAATCCACCTGTGTTTGAGTTCTAAGATCCATATTGCTAGCTGTTACATTTTTACTTTTTTTTTACCCTCGCCCTTACTCTTTCCCTTTTTTGGTCGTAGGTTGAGGGGGGTCTTTGATTTCATGTGCAGTGCATTTTCTTGTTGTTTGCTCTCCCTATTTTTCTTTTTAGCATCCTCCGTTGTGGCTTCCTTCCCACTTTCCCTCTTCCTACAAGTTTTCCCTACAACCACACATGCATTGCTTTCCTCCATATCACGAAGCTCTGCTGTAGCCGTCCTTTCACGATTCTCATTCATTAGTGTCCCCTTTGAGATATATATATATATATCTCAAAACAGTCATTATTTAAAAAAAAACATACAAAAACTACAAAGTCCAAAAGAAAAGAATGTGAACTTTACTACTGAAGTCACCTCAAGATCTTATCGGTTCTCTGAGACTCTCAGACTTAGTGAGGTCTTGAGGGTCTTCTGGAATATTAACAGGGATGGAGCTCACCTCACTTTGGGGAGGAGAATGTTCCATAAGGAGGGTACCACAGCTGAAAAGACCCAACCCTGGGACCCCCAAATGTCCCCCCCCCTAATGAACAGGACCTGCATCTCAGATCTGATGAGATGTTAGGCCAATGTCAGATGTTTGACATAAGGTTAGACATATGTCTCCATAGTTTCAGGCTGTGCTCTTATACTTGGGTACTTTTATTCTAGATCTTCCATCCTTTTTAAAAAAAAAAAAAAAAAGAGGGGAGGTGAAGTCAGGGAGGGAAAGGTAAGTAATACTTTAATTGACTTCGGAATTCAGAGCTCTTTGACAAAGTCACTTCCAGTTAAGCTACTTGAAAGATAAATCCCCCATATTTTTGTCTACATTGCACAATGGGTTTGTGTGCCACCATGCTGTAGCTGTCTGACAAGTGCACCGATATTAGAAAGTGTACACTTAGCTCTAGACAAGCAGTTTTCCAATCCAGGCCAGCTGCTAAAATCAGGCAGCCAAATCACACTGGAATACAACTTGCCTGGTTATCATAATCATGTACACTGTAACACAAAACCACAAGACTACACACCTGCATTCTTGAATGGCTGAAAGACTCTAAGATTAGTAAAACATGACAAGAGGTGACTGAGCAGAGCCCATCTCTTGAGAGCAAACCATCCGTCTGGTTTTGACAGTCTAACACACCCAGAAACAATATAGACAGGGACAAGACTATTGTTGTTCTGGAATTAGCACAGTCCCCCAGAAGGTGTGGTGCCCTGGTTTTAGACCCTGAAATTACCTGTTTTAGGGTGCAGGAATCACGTCTTCTGTATTTCTCTGGGCTCCCTTGACAAGAAAATGCAGATTTCTTGGCTGCGGCTTACTTTCTCCGCCTGGTTCTGTTTTTGGAGCTCATCCAAAGTCAAGATTAACTCCTGCCGAAAAGGGGAACTTGAGGAAAGCCTCTTCCTGCTAGAGGCGATCATGCAGAATCCCTTCACTGTCGACCAGAACGATTGCAGCTATGCCAAGCCGTGAAAAAGGATGGGCTTCATTGAAACGGCAAATTCCACGGGACCAAGAACGCTCCTAAAAATAATTCCCAAGCACCAGGGGATTAAGAGTTGAGAAATGTTGTCAGATGGAAGTCTTCAAGAGGAGTGCCTTTGGATAAGAGAGGGCTGCTCCTGTGGTGGCTTAAATTGCATTCCCACAACATACGTCATGTGTGCGGATCAAGCAGGGTGGTTAGGGTGTGAAAATCCACTCTGCAGCAGCAAAAAAAAAAAAATGTGAAGCCTCTTCTCAAGTATCTTTGTCGGGTTCCTGCTGGTTTATTTCTGAGGAACAACGTGATTTACCAAACGTCCGTGATTCAACAGAGCCCTTTAACAAATTCCGTGCTACACTTTCCATAAGAAGTGTGTCAAAACCTCTGGCAAGCATCACAGAGCATACCCGTTGCCCTATCTTGGAAGCTTCAGGAAAGGTTGGAGGTGGTCTCACCTGGCCAAACATTTCAAGACTTGCTGAGTCTTCAGACTCTGTCACCTCCTATGAAAAAAAGAGCCACTTGGGAAGTCCTTGCAATCTGCTGATGTGGCTTGGAATTGGGAATGACTGATGTGCCTCAGGCCTGCTCTTCAGCCATCTAAACTTGTTGCATCTTGTTGCTGGAGATTCAACGTGAGAACATGGGCTGGGTGACCAAGTTCTCCTGACCTCTGCTGAGGCAACTTATTGGTGGGGTTCACACATATAGTAGTGCCTCAATTTATTTGACCGTTTGGGTTGGAGGGATGTGCTTTAGGTCCAGATGTTCCTGATCCTAGCTCACCCTCAGCCACAAAATTAGATTTAGACCAGTCTCTCTGCATCTCGGCTCCATCTTCCTAGTGGGATTGTTGCCTTTGGGGAAGATGCAAGGAACACATTGTACCTGCCTTGACACCCTGAGGAAAATAGATTTCTATCCCATTAGGCACAAAAGACGTACCTTTGAAATCGAAAGTTTCGTCATTTGTGCAAATTGACATTATTTTTTGAATAATTATGGAAACGATGCCAATTTTCCAGTGGCATTTGGAATTAGCAAACATTGTTTGCAAGGTGGCAGTGAAGTTGGACTCAGACGTGGACGATTGAACCTAAAATTCAGTTAAGTTCTTTATGTTCAATTACCAGTTCAGAAGCTGTATTTGCAAAGTATCTTAAGCTGCTTAGCTGTGATGTGTAGCATAGCGGAGGTGGAGAATTTTGAGAAGGCCGTTTAAGCATTGCTCCAGTTGTTTCTGAAATGATCCCAGATGTTTCTCATTTTAACTGGTGCCAAAAAAAGAATAATGAAGGAGATAGCTCAGTGATGGCAAACCTTTTAGAGACCGAGTGCCCAAACTGCAACCCAAAACCCACTTATGCATCGTTGGGTGCCGGGTGGGTGTGGCCCATTGGCTGGGCGTGGCCCATTGGCTGGGCGTATCCCATTGGGAGGGTGTGGTTGCGGTGGTAATGGCAGACTGGGTGGGACTAAAAAGTTCAATCAATCAATTCCACTTGCAAGATTTTTTGCACACAGTGGCGAAACGGTTTTATAAAATCCAGCTGAAGGCCTAGGACTGGGGCGATGGCGCGCATGCCCACAGAGAGGGCTCTGAGTGCCGCCTCTGGCACCCGTGCCATAGGTTCGCCACCACTGAGATAGCTAATGAGAAAAATGGTCTCGGTGTGATACTGCCTGCTTGTGGATTTGTCATGTGCTGCTTTACAGTTGGAATGTCATTTTGTCAAGGATGAAACTTTGGCAGTTACATGCCTCTGTATTTCAACTTGCCTTTAGAGTAAGGGGGGGCAGGTGTTACTTTCGAGTGGATTAGATGGAGAAATAAAACTTCTTAGATTCCACTGAGAGAGCCTGAAGCCTTTTCAAGGACACCATAACAGGTGTGGATTGAAGCAGACAGTTCCCATAACAAAGTGAACTTGTTTATATGGACTATGTAAGACGTTGGGGGTTTGGCTGGGAAAATTAATGTTTAAGTCTATGAATTGGTGTTGGAACCTCAGAGTTAGTTTTGCTTTGACATTACCATGCAATGTATTCAATAAACAGTAAAAATTTAGAGATGGAATGAACCTGGAGTTTTATTTGGATTCTTGAGCTGGATGTTGACACATTCCTTACCAGGTCTGCTTTTGAGCCAGGATCAGGCATTTGCATGAAGTTACATTCTTTATTCAAGAGCAATGGCAGCCACAGGGACCTTGTTCTGGATCGTGTAACTCTATGTAACCCTAACTAGAGCATGTATCTGTATGTTAGAATATCTGGCATTTATTGGGTTAAGTGCTGTCTCCTTAAGAGATGGCTTATGGGAAATGTAGTTTTAGCTAGTCAGCTATAGCATGTTAGTAGGTTAGTGGGAGGAGTTTCTAAAGGGCATTGGGAGACTTCCTGGACACAAGCCAGATTGGAATGTCTTTGTCTAAATAGAAGCATGGGCCATCGGATGCCACCCGATGACCCTGTTCCGCTATAAAGATGGTATGGAGAGAGCATTATCTTCTCACCTATGGGAATGAACAGAGATGTATTTTCCAGAAGAAACAACCAGCACAAATGTAAGTAATCTCTCTGAATAAATATGTTTTTGTTATGAAATCATTTCTATTGAGTTTATCTATCTGACCCGGGTTTACAATGCAACTTAATTCTGGGTCAGAATAGTGAGAAGATAATGCTCTCTCCATACCATCTTTATAATGGAACAGGGTCATCGGGTGGCATTCGATGGCCCATGCTTCTCTTTAGACATTCCAATCTGGCTTGTGTCCAGGAGGTCTCCCAATGCCCTTTAGAAACTCCTCCCACTAACCTACTAACATGCTATAGCTGACTAGCTAAAACTACATTTCCCATAAGCCATCTCTTAAGGAGACAGCAATTAACCCAATAAATGCCAGATATTCTAACATACAGATACATGCTCTAGTTAGGTTACACAGAGTTACACGATTCAGAACAGACCTTCTCCTTCTGGTATAATATAGATAGTCTTTAAATTGTGATCACAATTAGGACTGGAATTTTGATCATTAAACAATGAGGTTGTTAAGTTAGTCCTCGTGTGACCTGACCCAATTTTATGACCTTTTAACTGCAGTTGCTAAGTGAATCACTGTCATCATTAAGCAAATTAAATGGTCATTAAGTACATCATACAGTCATTAAGTGAATATGGCCTCCCCAATTGACTTTGCTGGTAGGAAGCCAGCTGGGAAAGTTACAGATCATGATCACGTGACTGCAGGAGGCTGCAACTGTTGTACATGCGACTTGATTGCCAAGTGTCTGAATTGTGATCATATGACCAAGGGAGGGTGTGATAGTCGTAACTTCAAGGGTGGCTTGTAAGTAACTTTTTCCAGGCTCTCGTAACTTTGAACTGTCATAGCTGCCTGGGGAATTCTGGGAGTTGAAGTCCACACATCTTGAAGTTGCCCAGGTTGAAGAACACTAGTCTAAATCAGTGTTTCTCAACCTTGGCTACTTGAAGAACTGTGGACTTCAACTCCCAGAATTCTTCTATCACCCTTGCTGGCTGGGGAATTCTGGGAGTTGAAGTCCATACATCTTCAAGCTGCCAGGGTGAAGAAATACTGATCTAGACAAATCTCAGAAAGAGCTGTTCCCTATGTTGTTTGGGATTTTTGTGTTAATGAAAGTAGGAGCTTGTCTATATGTTGGACAATATCAGTTAAGAAAGTTTGTTCTTAAATAGTGGTCAAGAGTTTTCCTTTAGGGAAATTTCTACTGATAAATTAACAGATAATTTCTTATCTACTCATCTGGAGACAAATAACATTTAAAGTTTAACTTCCTTCCCTTGACACTGAGAACCAAACCACCCACATCCTTAACTGGATCTAATTTATGACCAATATATCTTACTATTTATTTTTTATAATAGGGCATTCAACCCAGCTCTGTTTGTTGGGTGCAGGTCAAGTGGACAGGAAAACGAAGATTTTAACTCTTTTGTGGAAATAACTATGATACGTTCTTTAACTAAGCAAGGAAGAGAGAAGAAAGACACACAACTGAAGAACTGCATGTGATGGCCATACAGAGAATGACTCCCACACACAGCCCTATATATAGACAAACAGCTGGCTTAACAAGGTTGCGTAGTGTATGCTCTTTCCCTCGCCTCCGTTCTTCTTTCCTTCCTCTTCTCCAATTCCCTTTTCTCCACTGCAGGCCCTAGTCAACCTCAGACAAAACATGGCCTTATGTAAGAAAATCTGTAGTTATTCAAAGAACTCTAGTTGTTTCCCCCCCCCTCTGTTTCATCATTTTACTGAGTTGGGCTCCAAGTAGGAGCAAGGCCTGTCTTTCAAAAGTAATTGATAGTTGAGGTGGCCATTAAGAACACTCCAAAATTTGGAACCAGATTTTTATTTATATTTGCTAATCTTGGCCTGCTAAGCCAAAAAAAGCTTTAAGAAAGCTGTTTTCGCCACCTAATAACAATGCTGTATATGGTTAAATCTGATGAATCCAGAAATCCCTTAGAGAATTATGGAGTATTCTCCCTCTCTGAGTAATAATAATAATAATAATAATAATAATAATAATAATAATAATAATAATAATAATAATAATAATAATAAAGTTGGAAGGGACCTTGGAGGTCATCTAGTCCACCCCCCGCTCAGGCAGGAAACCCTATACCATTTCGGACAAATGGCTGTCCAGTCTCTTCTTAAAAACTTCCAGTGTTGGCGCATTCACCGCTTCTGG
>NW_015392536.1:0-9316 GCF_001527695.2 Protobothrops mucrosquamatus | reverse complement strand
AAACTGCCACTGGAAGGTTTTGTTGTCCTATTTTACATGATCTGCCTTGTGAGGGTTACAATTTGATTAACTTTATTCATTCACCGAAGTCAGGATAGATCCCCTTGAAAAGGCAAAGAGCTACATATGTTGATTTTAGACTTTCATAGCTCCACTCCAGCATTTCAGAATTAAAATCCAAATTTCAAAGTGGGAACAGTCCACCTAACTCTACACTCTTCCTTGTATAAGCTCCTCACGGAAATCTACCCCCACCCCAATTTCCTGAATCTCAGACACATTTTGACTTTATGGTTTCTAGAACACTTTGATAGGGTTAAGTCCTTAAGGCCCACACAAATAGCTGATTTGTTTCAGTTGGTTGGTTTCGCTTCATTAAGTTACAGCTTGACTTACAATGCATGCATCTTACTTCTGACCTCTGTCAAGTCAAAATTTATGCAAACCGCCAAAACTCTGGAAGTCTGATTGGCACAAAACTATATTAGAAGAGGAGGGCAGGAAAAGAATCACATGCAAAGGAGTTTGGAAGAGCAAAACCAGGTTTTGCTGCCCGCACACCTGAGATTTATCATGTACCGGAGCAGTTCTAGTGACTACCATGAAAATAAGGTATAGGTAGTTCTTTACTTAAGGTCACAACCGAGACCAGATTTTCTACTGCTAAGTAAGGTGGTTGTTAAGTCAGTCATGCCCTATTTTATGGCCTTTTTTGCCATAGTTATTAAGTAAATCATTATTAAGTAGTCATTAAGTAAAACTGACTTCTCTCATTGACTTGCTTGTCAACCGTCTGGGAAGGCCACAAAGAGTGATCACATCACCCTGGAATGCTCAACCATCGTCCATATATATTCCTGTTGCCAAGGCACCTGTACTTTGACCCCACGACTGTGGGGATGCTGTGACAGCCATAGGTGCAAGGAAAGGTTGAAAGTCACTCGTTTCAGTGCCGTTGTAAACTTTGAATGGGCACTAAACTAATGGTTGTAAGCCAAGGACTATCTGTAGACAGAAGTGCACTGCAGAAATTTCTGATATTCAAATAGGACATTAGGTCCAAAATGCTGGCTTCTCAAGAAGAGGCCTAGTACTGCCAGGCAAATCAGAATGACAGAACAATAGAGTTGGAAGGGATCTTGGAGGTCTTCTAGCCCAGCCCCCTACTCAAGAATGGGAGAGATCGTGCCAAGCTACATGGAGGCAAAGCTGTACGTGATAGGCTTTGATCTAGCGAGGAAGAAAGGGAAGAAGGATGAATGTCATTTCTCTCCTTGATCAGCCTTCACAGACACAAGCCAAGGAGCAGAACAGTCACAAGGACTGAGCCTTGCAAGCCGGCTACACCTCCCTTTGGTCCATCAGCGGGACGGCCGAGTCGTTCTTCAACCTTCACAGAAGGGACCACCTTCCTATTTTGAACCACGATGCTCCTTTCATCATCTTCGTGACTGTGGTTATGTCCGTGGTTGTGGTCATGACTGTGGCCCTTCTGAGGGCCGCCCACGGATGGGCTCACGGCAAGAGAACGGGCGAGCTTGCTGGAAGTGGAAGCTGCTGCTGCCGCTGTGGCTGTGTTGATCCGGACGTACGTCGAAGGGGTAGTGACGGTTGTGTTATTGGTCTCTTGAGCAGGCAGGAAAGCCAGCCGTGGAATGGAGGTGGAGAAGTGTGTCTTGTTGGAGAGATCAGTGTTGCAGAGGTTCCCCGAGCAACAGGAGCCTGAGAGAGTGATGGCAGGACTCCCTTTCCTGACTTTAGTACAATCGTCTTCTTGGACACATCCCTTGATGGGTCTGGTCAGTGAAAAATTGCCTGGGAAAGACGAGAAGCAACGTCAAGGCAGGCATCAAGGGGGAAAAGTTTTGGTCCCAGGTTTTTGTTTTTTCCCCCATTATCAAATCACGTTTAGGCTTTCTAATTCAAGGACAACAAAGCAATTCTTTGCCTTTATCTTTGTTAAAAAAAAAACAACCAAAAACCCAAGAATGTGAATAATTGTCAAATCACATACTGCACACTCTTCCTATCCGCTCTGTAGCAATTTTGTAACTTGTTTTTAAAAAAACAAGAAAGTTCAAGGGAAGGATGACTATCTGACAGAAAAATATAAATGCTGTTTTGTTTTGTTTTTTAAAAAAACACCAATTAAGTAAAATGTTTTTTTTTAAAAAAGACACATAATTATAGTTCTTAAAAGTTTGCCATTCTCCGAACATGACTGAATGCGCCCTTTTAATCTCTGCTTCTATTCTTTTTTTTTTTTTTACTATATATTGGAGATATAATTCTACACAATTAGAAAATATTTTTTTATTTCAGCTGGTTCAAGGGTAGGCAACCTTGACTCTTTTATGACTGGTGGACTTCAACTCCCAGAATTCCTGAGCCAGCATGGCTCAGCTTGGAAACCTCTCCCTTTCCCCTCAGCATGGCTGGCTCAGGAATTCTGGGAGTTGAAGTCCACCAGTCATAAAAGGGCCAAGGTTTCCTACCCCTGATGGTCTTCACCAAGAGGACATTGATCCTTTACTCATCCCCTTAGCTCTATTAATCCATCTCTCCCCCCCCCTTTCCTAGGACAGGAAGAAATCCATCATTTTTATGGATATGTAGTAGTTGCTCCAAACCCCAAGACAGCCAAATTATCCATGGCTTTTGATGACCTTCAGAAGTCTCACCTGCTTTCATAGTGACATTGCCATGGAAACAACCCCGGAAATTATCATAACACTTGACAATGGCAGAATTGTCCAACGGGCACTTTTCTCCAACACAGCTGTAGCATTCCACTCCGTTGGGAATCCGCGCACTCACGTTATCTGGAGATAGAGCCATTAAAAAAAAGTAAAAATTTAAAAAATAGCATTATCGAGGATGAAAAAAGAGATGGACTTTAAATTGCTTAAATTCTAGAAGAAGCACTGGAACTCGTCGCTCCCATGTAACGCCGCTGCTGCGCGAGCTGCACTGGCTGCCTGTGGCCTTCCGGGTGCGCTTCAAGGTGTTGATTATCATCTTCAAAGCGCACCATGGCATTGGACCTGGTTACCTCCGAGACCGCCTTCTGCCACAGATTGCCTCCCACCGGCCGATACGCTCCCACAGAGAGGGCCTCCTCAGGGTGNCAGGCAGGACTGGCCTAGGGGTATTTTAAAGGGGTTTTAAATTAAATTTTTAGTAGAAGCGGCCAAATTTAAATAGTTATTTTTAATCTTTTTAAATTTTGTATTGTATCACTGTTTTAAACTGGCTGTAAGCCGCCCTGAGTCCTCCGGGAGAAGGGCGGGGTATAAATTTAATAAAATCTAAAATCTAAATCTAAACTGGGTTGGGCCAGGCATATTTATAATTTTCCTTAAACCAGACTAGTGCCAAGATTAGTTGAATAATAATAATAATAATAATAATAATAATAATAATAACAACAACAACAACAACAACAACAACAACAACAATAATAATAATAATAATAATAATAATGATAATAATAATAATAAAGTTGGAAGGGACCTTGGAGGTCATCGAGTCCAACCCCCTGCTCAGGCAGGAACCCTACACCATTTCAGACAAATGGCTGTCCAGTCTCCTCTTAAAAACTTCCAGTGTTGGAGCTAAACAGGCTGCCTCAGTTAGTTGTTAATTCCTTTCCCAGAAAGAGGGCTACGGGGATTTATATAAAAGGGAATAATAAAGAAAACAAAACCATTAAAAGCACATTTGCAAATTATGCAAAAAAGCTCTTCGCATTGGAACACAAAGGTGCCGCCTGAAGAAACATCGTAGGCTTTTTGTTCTAGGTAAGCTGGCTTTTGTGATTATTGTGTGTTTTACACACAGAGTTGCAACCATTGTTTGTGGGGCTCAGGACAACAAAAGGCAAAAATTCCCTGAAGTTGAGCTCATTTCTATATGAACACATCGATGTAATTTGCTGTGGATGTCTAGATTGGCGTTTCTCAACCTTGGCAACTTTAAGATATGTGGACTTCAACTCCCAGAATTCTCCAGCTGGAGATTTCTGGGAGTTGAAGTCCACACATCTTAAAGTTGCCAAGATTGAGAAAAACTGATCTATATCTTGCTACTCTTTTCCTTCTTGTGTATTTTCCTTACAGTATTTCCTGTTATTGTTGTGTTGTTATCATTATTATATTTTTATTCTACCCTTTAATATATAACTTGAGGCAGTGAATATACCTAATACTTCTGTCTTCCATTTTCCCCACAAGAGTTCACAGAGGTAAGCCGAGATAGACTGGCCCAAAGTCACCCAGCCAGCTTTCGTGCCTAAGAGAGACCTAGAAGTTATTTTGTTTACAATTTATTTAATTAACAAGCTAGAGATTCCTCGGGAATGAACCCATGGTGAAACTCAGTCATTCATATTCAGAAAGTCCCAGTTTATTAAGGTTTTGGGAAAATATTCCAATATTCTCCAGGAACATAGCAGTGGATGGATCAGGCTAACAATCTTCTAAAGTAGAGGCATCATTCTTATGGGGCTGGGGTTTACCCATGGGTTGCAGCTGCAGTGCTTTGATGTCCAGTTTAATGTTGCAGTGGCTTGTGTTGCACTGGTGCAGCTGAGAGAAGGCCAGGATGCCGTGCACCTCCACCGCCTTGTCATTGGTTCCTGGCATGCCCAATCCACAGCCCTTTTCGCCAACGGAGAACTTCCCGTGACCTGAAAGAGCAAAGAGGTGACAAAGGAAGACAACATGGCTTAGAACAGGACTATCCAAAGATGGCACCTTTGAGACTTGTGGACTTCAACTCCCAGAATTCCTCAGCCAGCATGGCTGGCTGAGGAATTCTGGGAGTTAAAGTCCACAAGTCTTAAAGGTGCCAATTTTGGAGACCCCTGACCTAAAAGAATACAAAAGAAATAATAATAGGCAAATTGTGCTCTAGTTGCTATTGTCTTCAGATAATCCTTGACTTACAACCATTAGTTTAGCGACCATTCGAATTTACAACCGTACTGAAAAAAAGGTGACTTATGACAGATCATCATACTTACAACTATTGCAGCATCCCTACAGTCATGTGATCCAAATTCAGGCACTTGGCAACTGACATGTATTTACAACAGTTGCAGCATCTTGAGGTTACACGACCACCATTTACAACCGTTCAGTGGTGGGATTAAAATACCTAAACAACCAGTTCTCTTATTGGATGCAGACCTGGGCCTCTGAGGCCTAGAATGGACTTCTGCAAGTGGCATCCATGCACTTCTGGGCAGTCGTTCTAGGCCTAGGAGGCCTCCTCCAGGCCTCTGAGGCCTAGAATGGACTTCCGGAAGCAGTGTACATTCCACCGGTTCTCCGAACTTAGCAAAATTTAGCTACCGGTTCTGCCGAACTGGTGTGAATGGGCTGAATCCCACCACTGCGACCGTTCCCAACTGGCTTCCAGCAAAGCCACTGCCTTGCTTAGCAATGGAAATTCTAGGTCCCAATTATGGATGTAATTTGAGGACTATCTGAATTAGACTAGGTCGTGTTAATCTGCAACAGAGCTGGATGTCCTCATCATTTGTGCAGGACTTAAGACTAATAGCAACTGGTATATTCATCATCCCTGAATAAGCCATTACAACATCCTGTAACAGTGTGTTCCACATTCGAATGTTACGGTGCAAAGTGAAATTAAAGCGATGATTGGGCCCCAAGAAAGGAGAAGATTTGATTTTGAATGTGACAACAGCAGCAAAGCTTATATTTGCACAATACTGGAAAAATGAAGAAATACCGTCGGAGGAAGAAATAATTTAAAAAAATTACCAGACTGTGCAAAAATGGACAGACTTACTTTGAAATCGAAAGAAAAAGAAGAAACAAATTATTTTCAAACTTGGGACTTATTTTACCGATGTTGGAGAAACAAACTACTAGGGATTAAGAATTTAATTTGTATTAGTGAAGGATGAACTCAGACAACCTGTTTGTTGAATAAGCACTGTTGAATTGTATTAAAAAAATTAATAAAAACTTATTAAAAAAGAAAGGAGAGGACAATGTCGAGACACTGATTGGAGGGGAGACAAAAGAAGAAAGTGATGGAAGTCTTTGATCTCCTGCTTCCATTATGAAGGATTCATCTCCTCCTGCACTACAGGCAGAATTGGCAATCCCAGCATCCTATGAGTCAAGGGCTCACCAACTGAATGGGACTGCAAGGGCTCCAGGTGTGTAATTATGTAACTCCTCTGAGCATGTATGGAGTAATTCCCCCTGGCTTGCGGAAAAAAAATGATTAGTGCTGTACAGGTAATCCTCGACTTGACGATCAGAATTGAGACCAAAACTTCTGGTGCCAAGCAAAGACAGTTGCTAAGTGAATTTTGCCCCATTTTAGATAAGATAAGATAAGATAACCTTTATTGTCATTTTTATACTGCGGGCACAATGGCATACGTCAAAAATGAAATTTAGTTGCCCGCTCTCAAAGTGAAACACATACATGACACACACCTCAACATACTATGAAGAACATATGTATAGACCCACACCCCTACATATACGTAGCAAATAAATATTAAATACTGTCCATCTTGAATATATAACGGAAGGAGGACGCTTGAGAGTTCGCAAGGTTAATGCTGTATGGAATGAAACTCTGGCTGAATCTGGATGTTCTGCTTCGGATACCACGAAGCCCCCTCCTCCCAGAAGGTAACAAGGAAAACAGGTCGTGAAGAGGATGTGTAGTGTCCCAAATAATCTTATGGACCCTGCTCAAGCAGTGCTTCTGTGCTATGTCCTGGTTGTGAAGTGAAACTGGCTTCCCCATTGACTTTGCTTCTCAGAAGGTCCCAAAAAGTGATCACGTGACCCCGGGACACTGCAACCGTCATAACTAGGAATCAGTTGAACTTGTCGAACTAAAGAAGGAATTCGAAACCCAACCCTGTGGTGACACATCCCCTTTGGGGGCTAGAAAAAGCATTTGTAGCTACTCACTCCATTCCACAGCAGCCACGGTTTCCACACAGACGTGGGCATTGCTTGGGCAGGTCAGCTTTTTCAGGTGTTGTTGACTGCAACCACCGTCACCCAGGTCCACACAGCTGTGGCACTCCAGAGCCAAGGCACCTGTATCAGGCAGATGTCCAAAGATGAGCAAAAACCAATTAAAAGAGTGCAAATATACTTTTGTAGACCAGAGCTGTCCAACTGTGGCAACTTTAAGACGTGTAGTCTTCAACTCCCAGAGCTTTCCAGCCAGCATGGAGTTGAAGTCCAGAGATTCTAAATTTGCCAAGATTGGACACCCCTAGTGCGGATTTTCACAGGAAGCTGAGATGAACTTTGGGGCCTGAAAGGCCACGGTCAAATTTTTTTTCATTCTGATGGCCATTCTTCTTCTTCTCAGCTCGTGACAACCTCATTAAAAGAGGGACAATTGCCTCCAGAAATTGTGGGTGCTCCAACACTGGAGGCTTTTAAGAAGAGATTTGACAGCTATTTGTCTGAAATGGTCTAGGGCACAGCTGGCTCAGGAATTCTGGGAGTTGAAGTCCACGAGTCATAAAAGAGCCAAGGTTGCCTATTCCTGATCTAAGATTTCCTGCTTGAGCAGTGGGTTGGACTAGAAGACCTCCAAGGTCTGTTATTCTGTTTTCCCTAGGATTCCTGAATAGTTCCAAGATTGAAGTGATAAGCAAGGAAAAAGCCATCTGTGGTCTGATCGCAAGATCACATCCAAATTAAGCATCTAAAGCAGTGGTTCTCAACCTTTTTAATGCCGCGACCGCAACCGGTCGTAAGTCGAGGACTAAACCGGTCGTAAGTCGAGGACTAAACCGGTCGTAAGTCGAGGACTAAACCGGTTGTAAGTCGAGGACTACCCAACCGGTCGTAAGTCGAGGACTTTCCCTGCCCGGGAGCGCCGCGCATGCGTGGTTCCGCCCCCTGCGCCGGCCGAGGCGTAGCTGGCAAGCGGCAGAGACGGAGCAGGACCACCAGCTGGCCCAGCCCAAGGGAGGTAAGGCACCCGCCGGAAAAGGGGAAAAAAATGGCGGACAAAAAAAATGGCGGACAAAAAAGGGCGGACAGCCTTGCTTGGCGACCCCCGTGAAATGGTCGATCGACCCCAAATGGGGTCCCGACCCACAGGTTGAGAACCACTGATCTAAAGGAAGCAGAGGAATGCTTTCAGGGACCCATCAATCTGGTTGTAGGCGAATCACACTGCAAAAGTGGAATTTTAACGTGATTCCTAAAGAAAACTCAGGGCTCCATTTCATTCACTGTCTAATTTGCACGATGAATTTGCAGGTTGCCAGGCCCCGATGTTAGCGTCTAACATACATTTTGGACATTAATAATTTGAGAGTAGATGTTTGACCCACAAAGGACTCTCCCTGTGTTTCCTTTTTCCCTCCTGGGCATCTCCTGAATCCAACTTGAAAAATAGTAATCTATTCCCACCCCCACTCCACCCCACTTGATGGCTCATCTTGTTTTGAATGCTTTAGGTGCTTCTTCCCAGCCATCTCCAACTGCTCCTACTTCTTCACTTTAATCTGCAGATCTCTGCTTTTTCATTATAGCCTCTTCCGCCCTGTTTTTCTCCTGCATATCCTTCTCAGCTCTTTCATTCTCCGCTCCTGTTCATCCACGCTGGGTGATTGCATTAATCCTGATGACCCCACCCAAGGTGAGACTCATACGAATGTTTCCACCTGTGAGAGCACATTGGGAACACAGCCTCCTGTGTCTCCAACTGCTCTCCCAGTTTGCTCGTTGTAGCTACTTCTCCAGAAACAAAGAACTTTTTAAACCAGTGGTTCTCAACCTGTGGGTCGGGACCCCATTTGGGGTCGATCTACCATTTCACAGGGATCGCCAAGCAAGGCTGTCCGCCATTTTTTTTGTCCGCCATTTTTTTCCCCTTTTCCGGCGGGTGCCTTACCTCCCTTGGGCTGGGCCAGCTGGTGATCGGCCTGCTCCGTCTCTGCCGCTTGCCAGCTACGCCTCAGCCGGCGCAGGGGGCGGAACCACGCATGCGCGGCCTCCCGGGCAGGGAAAGTCCTCGACTTACGACCGGTTGTGTAGTCCTCGACTTACGACCGGTTTAGTCCTCGACTTACGACCGGTTTAGTCCTCGACTTACGACCGGTTGGGGTTGCGGCATTAAAAAGGTTGAGAACCACTGTTTTAAACAGTATAGAGTAGCTTTCATTAATACAGGAACTTGCATATGGATTGATTCGTGTCATCCAAATTGAAGCTAAGCCAAGAGACTTCCACGCACCCTTTTTTCTACTCCCTAACTTTTTGAAAGACGCATTGAATGACAATCCACA
>NW_015392535.1:5734-24963 GCF_001527695.2 Protobothrops mucrosquamatus | reverse complement strand
GGCAGTGCTGGCCGACGAAAGCTCAGCATTTTTATTAAACAAATTCTAGTTTGATATTATCCTGGTGCTCGTATGTATTTATTTTTATTGTATATATACCACATTTTCTTTCCTTTTTATGACCCTGTAATCCCTTAATTCATCCAACAATATATCCTGAATTGTCCCAACCATCTTTTTTGTACCCAATTCTGTCTCCAGCACTCAGGGTGAGATGTTGGACATGTATGTGTCTAAAATCCACTCATCCTAGGAGATTTACCTGCTGATAAAGCTACGAATTTAGATACAGAAAGTCAAAAGTAAAGAAGTATCCAATTGTTCCTCCTCTTACCTCTTCAAGCAAAGTACACTATAATTACTAAAACATTACTAGTCTTTCCCGGATATTGTTTTTAAACACAAGACGGCTAAAGGGAGGTCCATATTATTTCGGTGATGACGTTCTTGCAGTAAATGAGATTCGTAAACAAACTTTAGAAACGGGATGGACAATCCATGCTTTCCTTTGCGATTGCCAAAAATGTTCCACCTTGTGTTTTGGCATTTTAAGCAAGGCATCAGAGGCCCACTACTTGTGATCTTCTCGGCCTCTCCAGATTTCGTTGGAAGCTGGCTGGAAGGTTGCAAATGGTGGATCATGTGACCACAGGACACGCTGCATGTGTCACAAATGAGGGTTGCTAAACCCAATCATAATCACGTGACCACAGGGCACTGTGACAGTTGGAAGTGCGGGAACCAGCGGCAAGTCATTTTTAGCGCAATCGTGACTTCGAACGGTTCTTAAAACAAACGGTTATTAAACGAGACCTTCCTTTAAAAACTAATAAATGCATAAAAATAACCCAAGACAAATTTTAAGTATTAACCTAAGAACACGCCTAACACACGCAGGCAGAAATTGTATGTTGGTGTGCTTACACTAAATACACTGTTCATCCCATAACTAAACTGGCTGTGATGGGGAAAAATGCAATTGTTTATATATTATCTTTATATGTTATGTATCTTTGTTTGCCCCCCACAACAGGACGAAAAAATTTGCTGAACTGTGGACAACAGTTTAATGCTGAATATTCTCACCTGGAATATTTTATATATCTATTTTGTACTTTCTGGGGAAAAAAAGCTAGCAATTTCATTTATATATATATCACGGTCTTCACTTGTACTAATTACGTCATCACTGAACACAGGTACAAAACATCTCCTTTTCCCATATTTGAAAAATCTTCAAAACTGTTATCCTACTGAATTTGCTAAATAAATACTGGGAGTGTTAGCCAACACTAAGATTTTAGCGGTCTTTTTATTTCAGGGAGATTGATTCAATGTAAATTTTTCCATCAGAAAAAAAAATGACATTATGACTAGTTTACACATTGACGGAAGATTATGACTCCAACTTTCTCATCAAAAGGAGACTAATCACATATATTTTCTATAATTGTAGAGTACGTTTCAAGAACTGCACACTGGCAAATTTCTGCAAAGCCTTCATCTTATCTGGATTAGAAATATGCTAACGTTAGGAGCCAAAGGAAGTAAAATTTGCCACGGAATGGCATGCAAAATTGTTTGTCCCTTTTGTGCTTTTTGTCGACACACGGTTCATTCAAAAAGGCAAGAATGATTCTGCTCGTTTTAGCCCCCGTGTAATATCTCTCAGACCACAATCTTGGTAACACAAAAGGTTCTGAAGACACTCCAATCCAGCTAAGCGAGATTAATCTGAGCATCAGAGGAGGCAATAAACAGGTCTATCCCAGGAATTTTTAAAATAATCCAGTGTGTTCCTCTAAGATGACTATTTCTATCATATGGAGCATATGTTAGAATAATTTCTCCATTTAAAAGAGTTTTTTCACCTGATTGGCACAGTCAACTGAGAAAATGAAAGGTGTCTCTCTCCAGAACTGAGAGTAACAGCCAATACAGTAACCAGACCATCAAACTATAAATGTTTCTTTGAAGCCGTGATGTATCGCGGTTTAGTTTTCAGCTGTTTTTTAATGCATGTTTTTCTTTCTAAGGCAGTTTACTCGGCATCACATGAGAACATAGGGTCATTTCTAAATAATGTAACAGCGATGAGTGTCTCTCCGTTCTGTTTGCCTTGATTATTTGCCCGTATTAGGCCAATTTGTCCTCAAATTAAGGAGAATCTCAACATCCTTTGGAGCTAACTTATAAATCCCAAGTTCATTTAACGCTGCCACAGCGGTGGGTTGATTTGAAGGAAAGTTGATTCCAGTTCTGGTTTCCGGAGCCGACTGTAGCACGTCCCTCAACAGCAGGGCGGAACCGATGTTTAAGTTCAGCACAATACAGGCCTCCTTGATGCTAGATAAGAAAAAAAATAAAATAAATCCGGTTCTAAATCTGGGTATGTTTCAAAGAGTAACACAACCACAGATTCCTCATCCAAGATAACTTTAGGTTTCTCCAAGAGCTTTTACTGCCAGGTGACAAAAATCTTGTGTGATTCTAAGAACTTTCAAACAATATAAAGAACGGTTGCTGGAATTGGGTATGCCTAGTTTAGTGAAGAGAAGGACGAGGGGGGACATGATAGCAGCGTTCCAGTATCTCAGGAGCTGCCCCCCAAAAGAGGGAGTCAAGCTATTCTCCAAAGCGCCCGAAGGCAGGACAAGAACCCACAGATGGACACTAATCAAGAAGAGAAGCAACCTGGAACTACGGAGAAATTTCCGGGCAGTGAGAACAATTAACCAGTGGAACAACCTGCCTCCAGAAGCGGTGAATGCTCCAACACTGGAAGTTTTTAAGAAGAGACTGGACAGTCTTCGTCCTTATACCAGGGGTCCTCAAACTCACCCTCTTTAAGACTTGTGGACTTCAACTCCCAGAATTCCCCAGCCAGCCATGGGTGTGATCACCTCAATGTTGCTCGTGGGGAGGGACGCCTGTGGGGGCCGGGCAGGGTTGGGGAGATCCAGGGGGTCTCTGGCAGGTGGGGCAATGGGCAGGAGGCTCGTCCTGCGGGATGAGGCGAGGCAGGGTGGGGGTGTCATTGTCACAAGGCGAGGCAGGGACGGCTGCTGCCTGACACCATCGGCCCCCGCACACAGAGGCCAGCGAGCGCATGGGTGCTGGGATGCATCCAGCCATGTGGGACCTCGGCGAGTTAGTGGGTGGCTGGTTGAAGAAGGATGGTTGCCATCTCCGGGGCATGGCGCGCGTGCCCAGAGAGGGGGCTCCGAGTGCCGCCTCTGGCACACGTGCCACAGGTTCGCCACTACTGCCATAGGCAACTTAGAAATAAACAAGCATTGTGCGCCATACTCACTGTTTGAAATAATTCTCCGGCCGCTTGCAGTAATGGGAGAATAAAGGGAAAAGATTCCGAGTCATATCGAACTGGAGTTGGGCCGCTCCCCCTTCGTTGAAATGATTGGCCAGAATGACCTGAAAGAGATGGCGTGCGGATCAAAGGCCAGCCGCGTTTAAAAACCAGGACCGCCGTCTTGGCTAAAGTCCCAGCAAGACGTGAGCGATGGTGCTTACCTCCTGATAGATGAACAAGTCAACTTGCTCGGCGAGCATCTGCCAGAAGGTTTTGAACAAGGAGTAGCAGAGCTGCTGCTCCAACTGAAGGAGCCGGTCTCTCAAGGCCAGGAGTAAAGGGCAGGCAGTGCTGGACAAGGACATCACCGCTTGTTCAGCCTGGGAAGGCAAGGAGAGCCACCTACGCAAGAGACACGAAACCTGGCTCAAGTCAAGCCCGTAGCTTGGCTCGTTCCCCCGTCAATGAAAAATGTCCGGTGCGAAGAATCAGGTGTCCACACGTGAAGCTGATTGAGGGTCCGTGCCAATAACACAAGAAATCTAGCCGGTCAGCACTAAATTGGCGCTGGGTAAGAGTCAAACAGAATTCGAGAAGGGCTGGACTAAGCTGTTTGTGGGAACGTAATGATTCCAGGCTGATTCCTCTCTTGACTCCTTCTCCTACAAAAGTGCTCAGATGGTAGATCTGGGAAAAGATCTGTTCAGATGCTCAGAGCAAGGGCTGGCGACGCGTCATCAAAGGGGAGACATGTTGCCCACTCCCTTCCTATTGTGTGATTTGACTATTCTCCAAAGCGCCGGAAGGCTGGAGAAGAAGCAACGGATGGAAACTGACCAAGGAGAGAAGCAACCTGGAACTAAGGAGGAATTTCCTGACGGGGAGGACAATTAACCTGCCTCCAGATCTTGTGAATGATCCATCACTGGAAGTTTTTAAGAAGAGACTGGATGGCCATTTGTCTTGAGATGGTTTAGGGTTTCCTGCCTAAGTTTTTACCTTTCCCTTTTGTAGATCTTGGCCACCTCTTTAACCTCTTTGGAGACGTGGTCGACTTGGCGGCTGAGCATGTCGTGCTTCAGCCGTTCCAGGAGGTTGATCATGTCATCGAACACAGAGCTTTCCAGGGAAGCCAGCTGCCCTAACTGCAGCATGCTCAGCCCGTCGCTTTCGGCGCACATTTCCAGGGCCGCCTGCTGCAGCTGTAAAAAAAACTGCGCGGAGAAACCACATTGGGGGAAGGAAAAACAAAAAAGGATCACCACTAGCGTCTCGGGAGATTCTCAGTCTATCCAGGTCCTGGTTTGTCCCAAAGGTGCTTTTTTTCAGGAGGCAACTGGACTTCCTTGTTTTTTCTTTGAAGAGGTTTCGCTTCTCATCCCAGAAGCTTCTTCAGTTCTGACTGGATGGTGGGGAGTGGAAGGATCTGAGAATCTCCATAGACATTTAGCTATGCCCTTGGGGATGAACACCCCTTAAACGGTGCGGGGATATGAATGGATTTTCGGAAAACGTTGCAGACTACGGGAACCATTTGCGCTTCAGTTTGAGATGCAGACAACACAGACTCATCCCCAACAGTGAAGGGACACTGGGCAGAAAATATCCTGCAGCCCAGAAGGTTCCACACCCATCTGCACCACTCAGGTGACCCTAAAGACACAGATAAACTTCCAAGTGGTCTCAACGACGCTCTAAAAGGATGCAAATGACCAGCTGTCTGCAAGGAGTATAAATCCTTCCATTCCCCACCATCCAGTCCGAGCCGAAGAAGCCTCTGGGATGAGAAGCAAAACCTCTTCAAAGAAAAAACAAGAAAATCTAGTTATCGCCACTAGTTTTTTTTTTAAGGATCTTAACTTTCGGCTAAAGCATGTGCTTTGGATTCAGGAGCTTAGTAAAAGGAGCTAAGGGCAGGGCGCGAAAAATTTCAAGAGCATCTCTTCACGTTAAGGGAGAGAAAAGCTCTTCGCAGCTGAGGTCCTCCCGTCTTTACTAACCACATGCCAACAGTAGGCGGCGCTACAGCCATTCCACGATCTAAATCGGGGCTGTCAAACTCGTCACGTGATGTATGACAACGTATCGTGACTTTCCCCCCCCTTGACGGAGCTGGGGTGGGCACGGCTTCTGTGTGATGCATCCGGCCCGTAGGCCGGCAGTTTGACACCCCTGATCTAAATCAATGTTTCTCAACCTTGGCGATTTTAAGATGCGTGGGCTTCAACTCCCAGAATTCCCCAGCCAGCATTTCCCCCCCCAATGCTGGCTGGGGAATTCTGGGAGTTGAAGTCCACACGTCATAAAAGGGCCAAGTTTGAAGACCCCTGCCTTAGTCCTCCTCCTCCTCTTCTCCTCCATTCCACAAACCCCCCTCCCTTCTAGCGCTGATGAGATTACCTAGCTGGGTCACAAGACGTCTGCAAGGCAACCACCAAGATCAGAGGTCACCCCGCAGCTCGGACCCCAGCGATAGATGGCTCCGTTCTATCAGAACGTAGCTTCGCCTAAAAGCCTTTCGACCACCCACAAAGGGCTCCCGCCACCACACTGTTACTTACGACGTTGTCGGCCCAGTCTGCTAGCACCGTCGCTATGTAGTTGACGGCGTTCAGGATCGCACAGTAGCGGAAGGCGAGAGGCGTTCTGGTTTCTTCCTTCATGACCTGAGTGAGCCGGATCCGAAAGTCGTCCACCAGCTCTTTCTGCAATTCGAGGAAGCGCAGTTTCCGAGCCGCTGTGGGAAGATGCTTGTACCTGTCTGGGTGGAAATCGCAAAGCGCTGGCGTTATTTTCACGTTGTGAAAATTCCAAGTTAACCTCCGCGCTGGAAGGAAAGATCCATCTTCAGGTTCTTCCCCAAGTTCTCTTTCCTCGGTTTTTTTTAACTCACAGGCAGGGCCCACGAAAACCGCTCTCTGTGTTCCAGAAAGATCTGCGTTGCTGGGCTGCTGCCCTGGACTTTCTTGAGATGGAATAACAGAATGCAGGTGGTCCTTGGCTTACAACCACGACGGGGCCTGAAATTTTTGTCACTAAGCGTGACAGCGGCTAAGTGAGTTTTGGCCCCATTTTTATGCCCCTTTCTGGTCACGGTTTAAAGGGAACGGTTGCTGTTGCGATGTCGGTAACCCAGTTGTTAAGTGAATCTGCCTCCCCACCCATTGACTTGGCCCGCCAGAAGGTCGCAAAAGGGGATCACACGCAACGGTCATCAATACGCGCCAGTTGCCAAGCGTGTGAATTTTGATTGCGTGACCATGGGAATGCTACAAAGGTTGTAACTCTGAAAAATAATCCTGTCACTTTTTTTTCCAGTGCCGTTGTAACTTTGAACGGTCATATTCTATTCTATTCTATTCTTCTATTTCTATTCTTCTATTTCTATTCTATTCTTCTATTTCTATCCTATCCTATCCTATCCTATCCTATCCTATCCTAAATATTTTCCTTTATTGGTACCTCTTGAAATCTATTTCTACTTAACTACTAACGGCAGTTTATTTTCCCGTAAAAAATACGGTGCCATTCCTGAACGAATAACAGAATCAAAATGCCAAAAGCCCGTTATAATTACCGGTGATCACCAGGAGGAGAGTCATAAAAGTCTCTGCACAGTCTGGGACCTTCATTTCATCTACATCAGTGATGTCCTTGTACTGGGATACCCAAGCAGCTTCCGATGACAGCATGGAGTCCATCTTCTGAAGAGCAACTATGAGGAAGACACAATGACGAAGCTAAAGGCTCATTCACAAGTGCAGCTACGGAGAAAAGGGTCAGTCAGAAAAACAAAGCACCAGCTTTTTTTTTTTTTTTTTTAAATCCCAAATGCAGACATTACGGTGCGTTAATTTTATACATGACGGATAGTCTTCGGCTTATGAGCACAATTGAGGCCCAAAGGTTTGTTGCGAAGTGAAATATTTCAGTGAATTTTGCCCCCATTTTATGACCTTTCATGCCACAGTTATTACTGTGTGGTTGTTATGATAGTAAGACAGTTGTTTAAGTGATCCTGGCTTCCCCCTTGACTCTGCTTGTCGGAAGGTCGCAAAAGGGGAATCGCGTGACCTTGGGACACTGTGCCGGTCATAAATACGAGTCAGTTGCCAAGCGTCTGAATTTTGATCACATGACTGTGGGGGAACGCCACAACTGTCCTACGTGGGAAAAATGATTGTTTTAAGTCACTTTTTTCCCCAGTGCTGTTGTAACTTTGAACGGTCACTAAATGAACTGTCATCAGTCGAGGACTACCTGTATTTGATCCCGCCACCTGTTTACATTCAGGGTAGCTATTGCCCGTGGGGAGGGGGGGAAGTGGGATTGTTTAATGCAAGGAAATGATTCCATAGCACAAGGGTCCCCAACCCCCGGTTTGTGGATTGGTACCGGGCCATGGCACGCCAGCAACCGGTCCGCACAAACAAGCAAAGCCCCACCCGCGGGATGCAGGCAGCACACAAAACCACGCCCTCTCCGGTCCGCGGAAAAACTTCTCTCCATGGAACCGGTGGTCCCCGCTGCCCAAATGTTTGGGGACCTCTGCCGTAGCGTCGTACATTTTCTCTCTACCGTCAACCATCTCTGAAAGTAGGTTTCTTCCGATAAAATGTGCATGCAGCTGGGGAGAGTGATGAGGTAGCCACGAAGACCGTGCAGCTCCCTTTCAAACAGGAGGATCTCGTCCACCAGGTGGCAGAAGAGGTTGTCGTCGTACAACATGCAAGGGATCTCGGCGTCCAGCTTCTCCAGGATGAGCATGACCAAAGCCCGGGAAAACTCCAGCTTAAGAATTAAAAGAGATAAACATTAAAACCAACAGATAAAAGGACAGTGTGGCTCTTGTCAGAGGCAGTCCTCGACTCACAATAATTCATTTTCAGGGACCGTCGAAAGTCACAACGGCACTGAAAAAAAGGGATTGACGCTCACAACCGCTGCGGCGTCCCGACAGTCACGTGATCAAAACTTCAGACCAAAATCTTTAAAAAAACAACACCCTGTATGTCAAGATGATGATTTAGAAACTAACCAGCTTGCATAATGTGAGATGAATGATGCAATGTTAGGAATGACTCAGCGGGTGTGTGTATCCCTTTAAGAGTCTGAGTATAAAAGGGAAGGAAGGCTTTTTGCTGGAGTCTTTCTCGTCCATTTCCTGCGGTAATTGCTGTGTATCGGAGTTTGCTGAATCACCCCGTGCGTGTATCCTGTTTCTAGTGTATATTTGTAGATAGTGTAATATAAACCACCATTTAATACAGACCACTGTTTACTGTATTTACTCCTGGGTTACCTCAGCGCAATAAGACTGTGCATGCTCTGACACTGGAGAATAGAGCAAACTAGGGACAAGATCGAAAATAAAGTACGGTGGGCCTTGCCTTACGACAGGTCGCTTACTGACCGTTCAAAGTTACAATGGCGCTGAAAAAAAGTGACTGATGATCGTTTTTCACGCTTGCGACCGCTGCGCAATCCCCATGGTCACGTGATCAAAATTCAAGTGCTTTGGCAACAGGTTCATATTTATGACTGTCGCAGCGTCCCGGGGTCATGGGATTGCGACCTTTCAACAAGCGAAGTCAACGGGGGGGAATCCAGATTCACGTAACAAACGTGGTACTACCTGAACAACTGCAGTGATTCGCTTACCATCTGTGGCAAGTAAAGTCGTAAAACAGGGCAAAACTCACTTAATGACCGTCTGACTTAGCAAAATATAAATGCTGGGCTCAGTTGTGGCGGTAAGTCAAGGACTGCCTGCGGGACAAGGGCTGCCAATCCACAAGAAAAGGAGAGAGGGTTTTACCCTTGCGTTCACGGAAGTGCCTGCTTTGTCCAGGATGGGCTGAACTTTGTCTTCGAGAAACGACACGTGGTTCCCAATCCACATCAATACTTGGGTAAGATACCACTCGGGCTTGGGAAGGAGAAAAGTCAGACAAAATCAGAGAAAAACCTGTGCACTGCTCAGTCAAAGGGACAACAAAGCAACATCTAAGTGGAGGATCTGCCGATCCAGGCTATTCTACCTTGCTCAGGACGTTGGTTTGCCGATTCCCCGTGAAATGGTACTTGAATCTTTTCTGAAGGGGAGCCAGCATGATCTGCATAGGTAGTATCACAGGTGGAGTTGATGGAAGGAGGTATTTTTCCGGCAGTTGCTTCGGCTTGGTTAATAGTTCGTCCCTGAGATTTTTTTTTATGCGTTAAGGTACAATGTGGTGAGAATACGTGCAAGGGCTTACAGAGGTAGGATGGAATCCAAGAGTCCACCAAACAAGCATTTTTTCATTTCACTGAAAAAAAAAACCCTCTTCCCTCATCCCCCACCACAATAAAACAAAAATTAAAACACTGTGAACAAAACAAAACAAAACCAAAAAAAGCTGCAGTTGCCAAAAAAACCAACACAGGGCTGGGCTGCATTAACAGAGGGATAGAATCAAGATCACTTGAAGTATTACTACCACTCTACAATGCCTTAGTAAGGCCACACGTGGAATACTGCATCCAGTTTTGGTCACCACGATGTAAAAAAGATGCTGAGACTCTAGAAAGAGTACAGAGAAGAGCAACAAAGATGATTAGGGGACTGGAGGCTAAAGCATATAAGGAACGGTTGCTGGAATTGGGTATGTCTAGTTTAACGAAGAGAAGGATGAGGGGGGACATGATAGCAGCGTTCCAATATCTCAGGGGCTGCCCCAAAGAAGAGGGAGTCAAGCTATTTTCCAAAGCGCCTGAAGGCAGGACAAGAAGCAACAGATGGAAACTGATCAAGGAGAGAAGCAACCTGGAACTAAGGAGAAATTTCCTGACAGTGAGAACAATTAACCAGTGGAACAACCTGCCTCCAGAAGTTGTGAGTGCTCCAACACTGGAAGTTTTTAAGAAGAGACTGGACAGGCATTTGTCTGAAATGGTGTAGGGTTTCCTGCCTGAGCAGGGGGTTGGACTCGATGACCTCCAAGGTCCCTTCCAACTTTATTATTATTATTATTATTATTATTATTATTATTATTATTATTATTATTATTATTGCCTTTGTTGATAGGATGGGAGATGGGAGACGACCAATGTAGGAGCACCAGAGGTTTATAAGCTGTTTAGAAGAAAGATCTGTTTCGTCGTTCGAATAAAATGAAAGGTGTTTCTTTTAATCAATACAGTCCCTTATAAACGACTCGAATTTATTTATTTATTTATTTTATTTATATTTGGATTTGTATCCCGCCCTTCTCCCGTAGGACTCAGGGCGGCTGACAATCAATTAAAAATTAATAATCTTAAGGACAGAAAGAGAAACCTTGGATTCCCCTGACATGAAGGAGATGGGGGATCCTCAGTGAGCCATAAGACTATCTAGGTCAGTGTTTCTCAACCTTGACAATTTTAAGGCATGTGGACTTCAACTCCCAGAATTCCACAGCCAGCAATGCTGGCTGTGGAATTCTGGGAGTTGAAGTCCACATGCCTTAAAATTGTCAAGGTTGAGAAACACTGATCTAGGTACTGGCTAGCTGGAAAGCTGACAGCCCAAGTTTGAGACCTGGGTGTCGCAAGATGGGGTGAGCTCCTGTTCCTTGCTCAGCTCCTTGCCCATCTAGAAGTTCGAAAGCGTGGAACTGCGAGTAGATAAATAAGTACCACTTTGGTGGGAAGGTGACAGCGCTCCGTGTGCCTCGGTGTACGGTCACGCTGGCCACATGATCATGGAAGCGCCTTCAGACAAGGCTGGCTCCCTCGGCTGAGAAATGGATATGAGCGCTGTCCACTAGAATCAAACACAACTGGACAGGGGGAAACTTTATCTTTAAAGGCATTTGCATATATATAGTAGTGGCCCAAATTGTGGAAACCTTTTGGGAAAAGTGTATTTTTGAGGTTGGATGGCTAATAACACCACTTTTGGGGGGAGTAGTACCATAAAATTATGTATCAATGGAAAGATAATTTAATCAAGAATGTGACGCAACGAAGTTTGTTCAATTATTTGTACTGTATTCTATGAAAAGCTACAGACAAATAACCAGAAAAAGGAAGCACCACTGGCTTAGGTTGATCTCGGGTAGCTTTCCTTCCTCTGATTGTAGCCAATGAGCACGAGTGCTTAGACAGCCAATCAGGTGTCATCTTGTTTTGGCAATGAGCCAATCAGATCACAGTAGGATCCAGTGATTGATGTCCTGTATTGAAGCTGAGAGGAGGACATTTGTCAGTGTGTTGTGTGATCACTATCAAGTTGGTTGGATTTTGTGCTCTTTCATTTACTGAGCTTGTAAAATGTAATAAAATTAAGGTCATGGTGCAAAGAGTTGACTGGTCGCCCAGAAAGCGATGTAAAATAGTATTATTAACAAGGCTACAGTTATAAAGAAATGAGAAGAAAAAATGGGTGGAAACTTAACCAAAGATGGCATTTTTACTGTACACTTTTCCCAAAAGGTTTCCACCATTTTGGCCACTACTGTATCTAGGTGGGCAGATAGATTTCTTTGTCCAGGTTGCACACGTTTCTACGTCTCTATATCTGCGTTACGTGTGTATCTCTGCACAAATGACAGAAGGGAAGAGACAGAATGCGTGTCAACTTGCAAACATTAACAAGGGTTGCCCCACAATGCTTGGGCTCTTTCTGTGAGGATATTCATAGAATATTATTTGCTGCAATTGAAGGTAGAAGAACATCTTAACATCTGGGTGTTGGCTGAGATTGGGGATATCCATGACCCTACATTCCATAAAGAATTATACAATAATTCTGCATTTAAGCCAAGGCTAACCGGATACTTAAAAAAAAACCAAAAACTTAAAGAGGATACGATGTCTGCAGTTTGAGGAGTTGAGAAAACAGGGTCTCAAAGTTACTGTATATTTCTGCGGCGTTCGGTGAGGAGGGAGCCAGGCCCAACGCTTGGGACTGTGCTGGTCCAATAAATGGCCAATGCAGCTGCGTCAGCGTCTCTTCGAAATCACTGCAAAAAAAGACGAGCGCGTCGTTATCGCCGTGACTCGGTGATCCAAAGGAAGCCTAAGACAATTAAATGGACATTTTCCTACCTGGATAATTTGTCTTTCAGGATCTTGTGCCAGAATTGAATAGTAGACCTTATAAAAGTCAAGAGATGTGAGCAGGAAGAGTCTTGAAGCTTGATATCTAATTCAGCCATGGACGCCAAGGCCGTAGCAGCCTCGGGCACGTTGTTGGTCATTAGATACTGCTGGATGTTGTCACTGGCAAAACAAAGAGGGGAGAAAAAACAGTGGACAAATGAGCAGAGATTGTACCGTGTGTGGTATTGCCAGAAGCTAAAATCATCAAATGAAACCAAAATAGAATTAGTGTTTGTAGCTTGGGGTTGAACTGTGGAGTCTTTGATATTCTCTGAGCTTAATAATAACAATAATAAAGTTGGAAGGAACCTTGGGAGGTCATTTAGTCCAACCCCCTGCTCAGGCAGGAAACCCTATACCATTTCAGATAAATGCCTGTCCAGTCTTTTCTAAAAAACCTCCAGTGATGGAGCACCCACAACTTCTGGAGGCAGGTTGTTCCACTGGTTAATTGGTTCTAACTGTCAGGAAGTTTCTCCTTAGTTCTAGGTTGCTTCTTTCCTTGATGAGTTTCCATCCGTTGCTTCTTGTCCTGCCTTCAGGCGCTTTGGAGAATAGCTTGACTCCCTCTTCTTTGGGGCAACCCCTGAGATACTGGAACACTGCTATCATGTCATCCCTGGTCCTTCTCTTCATTAAACTGGACATACCCAATTCCAGCAACCATTCCTTATATGTTTTAGCCTCTAGTCCCTTGGTGGTTTTCTTGCAGACATTTCATGACCCAACTAGGTAACATCATCGGTGTTAGCAATGGAACATCTGCAAGAAAACCACCAAGCGCAGAGAGCGCCAAAGACCCCCTAAAATAGAATTACCTGTCCAAGAAAATAAATTAGCCAACTAAGTCCATATGGAAATCAAAAAATTATCACAAAGCTACCTTTACAACTGTGTTAGGAGCCTGAAGGCTAGAGGCAAAGAAAGGTTATTACTATAAACTACGTAAATAAATCAAAGAAATTCAAGCATGTAGTCACATACTCATATAACATTTTTGTGCCATGGGGCGCAAAAATGGGCCTCGAGGTGCAAAAACGGGGCGTCGCCGTATCACGGGGTGCAAAAACGGGGCATTGGCATGCTGCAAGACACAAACATGGCCACCGCTGCACCATGGACGCAGAAACAAGGGGCTGCGCCACGCAAGAACAGGGCAGGGCCAGTATCATGCAGGCGCTAGTCCCACCTCGTTTGCGGCACGCCCGTGCTCGCGGCCCCGGGCGCGCACACACACACGTAAAATGCTTCCCTCTCCCTTTTCCTCCGGTCCGCCAACCGACAAAAGGTTGGTGACCTCCGTTTTAAGCCTTCCGTTATACTGAAACAATACGAAACGATTTGAAACCTTCTTTACCTTAATTCTTCTACTTGTGAAATCTGTTTTAAGTAAGCGAGGTGTCTCTCGACTTCTTTTATTTGGCTTATCAGGGCAGCAAACTCCTCCATCCAAGGGCTGGAGGTCAACAGGTGGCCGTTCACCGCATCGTTCAAAACCCTCTCGCTCTCCAGAAGCTCATGGAAAGATTTCTTCGAATCTTCGGCGTTCTGCAAGGCCTTCTGGATCCTTTTGGGGACTTCCGATGAAACGGTGAGAACCTGTCGTCAGGAGAGCAGCAGGCTGTTACACGGACCACCTTTGACTTAACAACAATTTTTTGTTGCCAAGACATTTGAGTACGGCCTCATTTTATGACCTTTCGTGCGACGGTTGTTAAATGAATCCCTGCAGTGGTTAAGTTTGGTAACATGGTGGTTAAGTTGTTAACCTAGTTTCCCCCATTGACTTTGCTTGTCAGAAGGTCGCAAAAGGGGATTATGTGACCCCGGGGGGGGGGGAACTCTGCAACCATCATAAATATGAGTCAGTTGCCAAGGGACTGAATTTTGATCACGTGACCCTGGGGATCTGAGTGTGAAAAACGGTTGTGAGTGTGAAAAACGGTCATAAGTCACTTTTTTCAGTGCCGTTGCAACTTTGAACGGTCGCTAAATGAACTGTTGTAAGCCGAGGACTATCAGTACTTCCTGTATCGTGTCCATTAAGCAACCAAAAACATTAAAATGACAATAGAAAGCTAGTCTTAAGAGAGAGAAAAAACTTGTTTAAAATGGTCTGAATAAAAAACAAGTTAAGAATTAGTTCAATACGTGACCTGACAATCAACGCCAATGTTATTTATCACATCCAATGTGATGGGTGTAATATTGGTGCATGTGCCAAATATATCCTATACACCAGGGGTCTTCACACTTGGCAACTTTAAGACTTTGTGGACTTCAACTCCCAGAATTTCTCAGCCAGCCCTGGCTATATACAGACCAGGGGTAGGCAACCTTTACTCTTTTATGACTCGTGGACTTCAACTCCCAGAATTCCTGAGCCAGCATGGGGGAACTATGGCCCCCTTCATGACTTCTGGACTTCCCAGAATTCCTGAGCCAGCATGGGGGAACTATGACCCCTTCATGACTTGTGAACTTCAACTCCCAGAATTCCTGAGCCAGCATGGGGGAACTATGGCCCCCTTCATGACTTCTGGACTTCAACTCCCAGAATCCCTGAGCCAGCCACGCTGAGGGGAAAGGGAGAGGTTTCCAAGCTGAGCCATGCTGGCTCAGGAATTCTGGGAGTTGAAGTCCGCAAGTCATGAAGGGGCCATAGTTCCCCCATGCTGGCTGAGGAATTCTGGGAGTTGAAGTCCACGAGTCATAAAAGAGCCAAGGTTGCCTACCCCTGATACAGACCAATGTATGTTACTTTAAAAACAGCCTTCCCGCATTTAAATAGTTAAAATCCATAAACGTGGGCCCCGTGCCTGGGATTCTCTGGATAGATAGTCCTCGAATTAGAACTGCAATTTAGCCCATTGCTCAGCAAGGCAATGAATTTTGCCCCATTTTACGACCTTTCTTGCTACACTTATTAAGCGAATCCTTGCTTAATGATTCCCCATTGACTTTTGTCAGAAGCCGGCTGGGAAGGTTTCATGTAGTGATCACGTGACCACAGGGCAGTGCAACGGTCACAAAATACACGCCAGTTGCCAAGCGGCTAGATTTTGATCAAGTGACCGTGGGGAGGCTGCAACGGTCATAAGTGTGAGAAACTGGTCACAAGTCACCTTTTTTTTCCAGTGCCGTTGTAAATTCAGCCGCTCAAAAAATGGTTGTAAATCAAAGACCATATCCGTGAAATATTATTTGTAATATGTGAAGAAATGCCAGGCCTTGGAGAAGGCTGCCCAATGCTTCATTTAGAGTCCAAATAATTGGAAACCTAAAGAGTGGGCTATTTTTCTTAAAGTATTTGAACACACCTTCCCTCCCAGGATGAAACTCACCTGTTCTTCTAATTTCATCTGGTTTTTTGACAACTGCTCAATCAGCTCGCCAAGCTTGCTTAATGAATCGTAATCCGTCCCAACTTTCCTTTCCACAAATTCAGACACGTAGAACGGGATGTCACAGGTCTCCGGGTCTTTAGGAATCCTTTTGTTCCCATGACTGACGTTTTCCGCTTCGGCGCGCCCTCCGGTACTAATTTAACAAATCGATTATTAAGTTCCTAGCCCAGTTGTAAAGTTTTTTTTTTTTGTGCAAACACCAAACACACTTGTAAAAGGCGTTATTAAGAGCTGGGTAAAAGTATTAAAACCACCCACAAAACAAATGTGAACTTGATCAAATCAAATAAAGAGGAGACTGGACAGCCATTTGTCTGAAATGGTATGGGGTTTCCTGCCTGAGCAGGGGGTTGGACTAGATGACCTCCAAGGTCCCTTCCAACTCTGTTATTCTATTCTATTCTATTCTATTTCATTCTTATCTGAAATAGTATAGGGTTTCCTGCCTGAGCAGGGAGTTGGACTAGATGACCTCCAAGATTCTTATCTGAAATAGTATAGGGTTTCCTGCCTGAGCAGGGAGTTGGACTAGATGACCTCCAAGGTCCTTTCCAACTCTGCTATTCTATTCTATTCTATTCTATCCTATCCTATCCTATCCTATCCTATCCTATCCTATCCTATCCTATCCCATCCCATCCCATTCATATTCTATTCTATTCTATTCCTATTTCTATTCAATTCTTATCTGAAATAGTATAGGGTTTCCGGCCTGAGCAGGGGGTTGGACTAGATGACCTCCAAGGTCCCTTCCAACTCTGCTATTCTATTCTATTCTATTTCTATTCTATTCTTATCTGAAATAGTATAGGGTTTCCTGCCTGAGCAGGGGGTTGGACTAGATGACCTCCAAGGTCCCTTCCATCTTTATTATTATTATTAAATATGGCAATGCATGACAAGCAATCTCCCTACATACTAAAGGTTTTTTTTAAAAAATGGGAAGTTATCATCCTCGCAGTAAACGATTCCAGAATATCTTCTCTATTGAAAACTCACTGTTGTGCTTGGAATATTGAATACGGAATAAGAGCTGGAAGAGATTTTGGAGGTCTTCAAGTCCAACCCCCTCAAGCAGGAGACCCTATAATCATTCAGGACAAAGGGCTGTCCAGTCCCTTCTTAAAAACCTCCAGCGATGGAGCACCCACAACGTCTGGAGGCAAGTCGTCCCACTGGTTAAATTGTTCTCACTGTTAGGAAATTCCTCCTTAGTTCCAGGTTGCTTCTCTCCTTGGTTAGTTTCCATCCGTTGCTTCTTGTCTTGCTTTGCAGGATAGGTCCACGCCCTCCTCTCTGTCCCATTTCAAAAACTGCCTATTTCAATGGGATAAACGGGCTCGGTTCCTAGCAAGGGAAGCATAGTGCCCTCCCACTAGGCGTTAAAACCAAGTTAAAAACAAGAGGAATTTCCACTGAGCAACTGATGGGACTGGGTTTATACCCATTCTGCGGATGAAAAGGCACTGATGAAACTTGGTGTCTAAAACAGAGTATTTGCTTAGCACTGCCAGGATGGAAGAAATATCTAGCTGTAGATATTGGCTTATCAGTTTTTACACAGGAGTGCATTCGTGGTGTTTCCCAAGCTATTGGTTGGTTGCATTGTTAGAATTCCTCTTCCATCAGGATATTACCAGTAACTATGCTAGTATTCTTTAACTCACCAGCACGTGTCAGCTTCTGCAGGATGTTCTGCTCCTTCCTCCTCCTCCTTCTCCTCCTCCTCCTCTTCTCTGCTGGGTTCCTGCTAAGAAAGGAGCATATATTGGTCAGTTTGGATCGCACAAGAAGGCCGAGCGCCAAAGAATGGAGGCCTTTGAACTCTGGTGCTGGAGAAGACTCCTGCGAGTCCCCTGGACTGCAAGGCGATCCAACCGGTCAGTCCTAGAGGAGATCAACCCCGACTGCTCTTTAGAAGGCCAGATCCTGAAGTTGAAACTCAAGTCCTTTGGCCACCTAATGAGAAGGAAGGACTCACTGGAGAAGAGCCTGATGCTGGGAAAGATGGAGGGCAAGAGAAGAAGGGGACGACAGAGAAGGAGGTGGCTGGACAGAGTCACTGAAGCAGGAGGCCTGAGCTTAAAGGGACTCCAGAAGATGGTAGAGGACAGGAAGGCCTGGAGGAACGTGGTCCATGGGGTCGCGATGGGTCGGACACGACTTCACAACTAATAACAACAACAAGCTTTCAAGAACAACTAAAGTAGCTTTTTTCTTCTCGACCCAAACCTCCAGATGTGTTTGATCGCCTCCCAGAATTACAAACAGAATAGGTAATATTTGGGAGTTGGGAGCACGGTGGCTGAGGTGGTTAGGACACTGGGCTGACGATCGGCAGGCTCGTGTTTGAGACCTGGGGTGAGCATCCGCCACTGGGTCCGGCTCCTGCCAATCCAAATGTTCAAAAGCGGGCGACTGTGAGTAGACAGAAACATACAACTCTGACAGGCAGCTTAACAGGGGCACAAAACTGGGCATCCCAGGGGAAACGATGATGTCAGCGTCTGATCCTCTCATCACGGAAATGCTTCTGTAGGAACAAGTCAATTGCATGACTGTGAGAGGGATCTCAAAGTCCTAGTGGACAATCACTTAAATAGGAGCCAGCCGTGCGCTGCAGCTGCCACAAAGGCCAACACAGTGCTGGGCTGCATTAACAGAGGGAGAGAATCAAGATCACGTGAAGGGTTAATACCGCTTTACAAGGCCTTGGTAAGGCCACACTTGGAATATCACATTCAGTTTTGGTCACCACGATATAAAAAAGATGCTGAGACTCTAGAAAGAGTACAGAGAAGAGCAACAAAGATGATTAGAGGACTGGAGACTAAAGCATATAAGGAACGGTTGCTGGAGTTGGGGATGTCTCGTTTAATGAAGAGAAGGACGAGGGGGGACATGATAGCAGCCTTCCAGTATCTCAGGGGCTGCCCCAAAGAAGAGGCAGTCAAGCTATTCTCCAAAGTGCCTGAAGGCAGGACGAGAAGCAACGGATGGAAACTAATCAAGGAGAGAAGCAACCTGGAATTAAGGAGAAACTTCCTGACAGTGAGAACAATTAACCAGTGGAACAACCTGCCTCCAGAAGCTGTGAATGCCCCAACACTGGAAGTTTTTAAGAAGAGACTGGACAGCCATTTGTCTGAAATGGTATAGGGTTTCCTGCCTGAGCAGGGGGTTGGATTAGATGACCTCTAAGGTCCCTTCCAACATCATCATCATCATTATTTGACAGTTTTGAAAACCCATACTAAGTCACTTTTTTCAGTGCCCCATAACCTTGAACAGTCACTGAACAAATGTTTGTAAGCCAAGGACCTGCATTTCAGTCTTCAGTTAAACAACGAACTGTTGTAACTGGGGGGAAAAATTGTCCATCTTTT
>NW_015392535.1:0-3185 GCF_001527695.2 Protobothrops mucrosquamatus | reverse complement strand
ATATATATATATATATATATATATATACACACACACACACATACATATGTAAATATGCATACACACATATATATATAATACATACACACCTACACACACCTAAATACATTCATATATATTATCTTGAGTTTGGTGCACCCTGTCGGCCCAAATATGTATGTATGTATGTATGTATGTATAAATGTGTAGAGAACATATGTCTACATATATGTACGTGTATATATATATATACACAGACACATATTATATGTACATATGCATACACACACACACACATATATATAATACATATACGCCTACACACACACAATGAGCGGGCATCAGAATTTCATTTTTTAATGTGTGCCAGTGAGTTCACAGAATAAAGTGACAATAAAGGTTATCTTATTTTAATAGGGGTGTTCAGAATATATCATATTTGACTTATTTTTTTACTTGCCAATACATAATTGCACCCATTTCTCCCTGTCCATCCTGACTGTAACTGTTGTCTTTTATTCCCCTTTTTATAATTTCAGGTTGCAGGTCACCGACTGAATGCATAATTACATACAAAATAACGGTCAGGCCTGGCAATCCCACGCAGGAGCCCTTAAGGAGAGGGCTGAGCGCCCTTGGAAGCGGACTGCCGGGCGGAGGCATCCAGACGTCCACAGAACTCGCCTGGTGCCCTCTCCCCGGGGAGAAGGGAGCGGGAAACAAGGGAAGGGTCGTGTGAACGCAAACCCGAACGCGGCCACTCACCTCCTCCCCCGCGTGTCGGCGCAAGCCACGCCCCCTCCTCCGTCGGACGCGTCGGCACTCAAGTGGCAACGTCGCTCCCCTGACGTCACGAGGCGACACGGCGCAGGCCTTTTGACGAAACCCTTCGCTTCGGGGAGGGTGAGGCAGGGGCGCGCGAGAGGCCAGGGCGGAGCGCCCCAGCTTCCGGTTTGTGGCCGGATGTGCTTCTTGGGGAAGCTTTCCGTGGAGAGTCGGGAGTTGTAGTGTGGTGGGGAAGGATGGAGAGTTTTAGGAGCCGAGTCTATAAACCTGTCATATGTTGTTTTTCCCCCCAAACTTGGCCACTTTCGGTGTGTGGATTTTAACTCTCGGGATTACTGAGCCTGCTGGAGGATTCTGGGAGTTGAAGTCCACATGGCCACAGCGGCCCAGTTCGAAAAGCGCGGGTTTAAATCGTGCTAAATCTAAGGAAGCCCGTGTGCCATTACAGGAGAAGGGCAGGGCAGCTAAAATGCCCTCCCTCGCCCACGGGACACCTGAACTGATGCCCAGCTAATGGTTCTCACCAGTCTTAACCTTTCAGTAGTGAAACGGATTTTTTCCCCTCTGATTAAACTCCCCCAGAATCATGATGGGTGAATTTTATGGGGCTCTCCTACCTACCTACTTACCCACCCATCCATCCATCCTGTCATCTGTTCTGTCTATTTATGATTCTATCTAATCTATGACTCTTATCAAATATATGGATCCAGTCATCTGTTCTAGCTATCTAATCTATGACTCTTATCTAATCTATGGATCCATCCGTCCATCCTATCATCTATTCTTTCTAATCTATCCTGTCATCTGTTCTAGCTGTTGAAATCATACTTTTTAAAAGGGAGCTCTTTTTTGTAGTGGAAGAAAAAGCTTTTAAAACTCTTAGTAGAGTTTTAGTATAGGTTTTTATATGGGGTATTTTAGAGCAGGCCTTTATTTATTTAATTTGATTTTAGAATAGATATTTATTGTGATTTTTATTATCGCCTGTTCACCGCCCTGAGTCCAGTAAGGGAGATAGGGCGGTATACAAATCTAAATAATAATAATAATAAATAATAAATAAATCTATGACTCTATCTAATATATGGATCCATCTGTCCGTCCATCCATCCAATCATTTATTCTTTCTAATCTATAACACTAATATATGGATCCATCCATCCTGTCATCTGTTCTAGCTATCTATGACTCTATCTAATATATGGATCCATCTGTCCGTCCATCCATCCTTCATTTATTCTTTCTAATCTATAACACTAATATATGGATCCATCCATCCTGTCATCTGTTCTAGCTATCTATGACTCTAATATATGGATCCATCCATCTATCCAATCATTTATTCTAATTATAACTCTAATATATGGATCCATCCTGTCATCTGTTCTAGCTATCTATGACTCTATCTAATATATGGATCCATCCGTCCATCCATCCATCCAATCATTTATTCTTTCTAATCTATAAGTCTAATATATGGACCCACCCATCCTGTCATCTGTTCTAGCTATCTAATCTATGATTCTGTCTAATATATGGATCCATCCGTCCATCCTATCATTTATTCTTTCTAATCTATAACTCACACACACAAGGCTCCTTAAAAGCTGCCCGCATCCCAAGAGTTGCCCATCAGTTGATTAGAGAAGTTTGGGAAAGGGAAATCTATCTGATTTATTTTTTTTTAAACAGATTTTGCTCTGTAGTCAGGTGTTCGATGAAAGTGAGTTTATCAAGCATTTTGCCTAAATCTCAGCCTTCCACAGGAAACCTATGTATCTGTGATCCCCAAAGAACAAAGCTCAGCAACGGGTTTCCATTAAAAATTAATAAATACCAAAAGGAAGCAAGTATTTTGGCAGGTTTTAGAAATAAAATAGTCAAGGTTTTCCCAGTTGCAATGTACGGCTGTGAAAGTTGGACCATAAGAAAGGCTGAGTGCCAAAGAATGGAGGCCTTTGAACTATGGTGCTGGAGAAGACTCCTGTCAGTCCCCTGGACTGCAAGACGATCTAACCGGTCAGTCCTGGAGGAGATCAACCCCGACTGCTCTTTAGAAGGCCAGATCCTGAAGTTGAAACTCAAGTCCTTTGGCCACCTAATGAGAAGGAAGGACTCCCTGGAGAAGAGCCTGATGCTGGGAAAGATGGAGGGCAAGAGAAGAAGGGGACGACAGAGAATGAGGTGGCTGGATGGAGTCACTGAAGCAGGAGGCGTAAGCTTCAATGGACTCCAGATGATGGTAGAGGACAGGAAGGCCTGGAGGAACGTTGTCCATGGGGTCGTGATGGGTCGAACACGACTTCGCAACTAACAACAAGAAGAAATAAAATGCAGACACACTAAATTCAGAACGGGTATTTAATCCTGTTAAGTCAGGGTGCAGGTATTTCCCAGTTCATCTGTTGCCAGCAACA